>NC_088867.1:22499258-22698939 GCF_032884065.1 Artemia franciscana | reverse complement strand
GCCTCTCTCTCTCTCTCTCTCTCTCCTCATATATATATATATATATATATATATATATATATATATATATATATATATATATATATATATCATGAAAAGAGAAATCACCAATGCAACAGCACAAACACAAAAAAAAAGAAAAAAAAAAAGAGACAGAAGGAGAAAAGGAAGACTGTTTTCCTAAATTAGTGATTAATATAGACCAGCACTTGAATGAGGCCTTAACCCTACTCATCCATACAATCACATAGGTCAAACAGCATAGCCACACACAATCAACCATAAAGAATAATCCATGGACAGGCAGTCATGTCGTCAATAAGTATAAGTCGTCATTTACCAAACAATAGAAAAAATAATATAGACAAATAATTCAGAGGCAACACCCAACATAAGGGCTCATCAGGAGAATACACTGGCCTATATAGGGTTTCGCCACTCTAAATTCTCTACCCAGCACAGTGTTGTGGCTACCACAGAATATCCATGGCATCCCCGCGTCAGGTATCACCCCCAAAATATATGCCTATGAAAGAAAAAAAACAGCAAATGTAAAACAACCAAGTAAAACCAACCTAGCTTATCCTGTTAATATATCCCTCCCTTTAGCAACAATAGGTAAACTAAATATTATAAATTTTACCAAATCACAAATATTAACACATTGCAAAAAACCTGAATGAACTAAACAATTATAGAATTATACTAAATAATTATATCTCATCTCTTGAGTTTATAAAGTATACCTTCTAAGGACAAAGTTGCCATCTCTTGAGATAAAATGTTTTTTCTCTGTCGAGTTGAAATTTTAATGCTATATAAATTCTATTCTAGAAATACCCACGAATTAAAAAAAAGTTTTGACTTTTTTAATAGTTATGTGACCAAAACCAAAGTTTTAAGAGGAATTTACACGATGAAACAATTTTTTTATTTTTTTATTTTTTTTTGTAAAGAACCCTGATTTGGTCTTAACTGAGCTACGTCTTGTGCTACAAAATTAAAGGGAAAAAAGTGGAAAGGACTATAGTGCCAAACATATTCTCTAGAGAAGTCGCAGAAGTAAAATAAAAAAAATTATAAACAAAAATCATTACTATCCAGGATCGAAACCAACATCTATGGTAGCTGGCGTCGAACGTGCCAGGAGAGTTAAAACCTGTGTAAGGTTTTCAAAATAAGGTATTTTAAACCTTTGTTTAAGGATTCTTGACAATGGTGATTCTAACGGTACACTTTTCATTACAGCTCGCAACCCCTTTGGAGGAGTTTCAAGTTCTTTTTCAAAATTCACAAAAGATGTTTTTGAAGTTAACTTTTACTGTGAAGACAAACATAAAAAAATCGTGATTTTTCTGAGCCAAATTCAAATAAATATTTTTTTCACTTGTTAGTTTATTTCAAAACTCATTTTTTACTCATCACTTACTAAAGAGACTGCGAGGGGAGTATTCAGGAGGAGGGGTTTGAGTATCTGGCTAAGTGCTATCAACCGATGAGATTTTAGTGGTACACGTTTATGGTTCTAAGCCTTTCCACTTAAGAAATGACAATAAAAGTCCCATTTTTAGCACTGATGGTATTTTATGACGGCACGCTAATTTATGCAAAGGATATAGACGTGAACGTTAGCTTACAAATGAGATCTTGAATAGCTCTTTACGATGATCGGATAATGTTGTTTTCTCTCTTTACCATCATCAGATAATGTTGGAACCCGCTTTAAATGACAATTTTTTCTCGCTAAATAGTTTTATTTTTAACACAATTTTAAAATTATGGTTACTTTGATTTGCAGTTTCCTTTTTGTCCAGGCAACAGCTATTGCCGCAACCATGACTTACAATATATACTGTTGGTGGGGATGTTCGCTAGGGAAAGGGGTGAGGTTAATTAGGTCAAACTAAAAAAAAATCAGTTTTTAATGCTTTCCCTTCATTTTCCTTTATTTTATAGGGGGTGGGGTCGATAACGTACTTTTTTCGTCTTGAAGCTATTTTTTAGGCTTTTAAAAATACCTTCTTTTTCAGAATATTAAAATAATGTGTATTTTAATCATAAAAACTGCAAAGTTTGATATGGATTATAGTTACTATTTCTCATAGGAAAAATACCAAATTTCTACACTTTTCTTGCGGCGTTTTTATTTTTCTTCAGGTACTATGTCACAGTTGCCGCTGCAACGTTGATGCGAACAAAGTGATCGTTGTTTCTTATATATTTTGATGCTTATGTTGCGCCTATTTAAGCTGAAAGATCAAAAGCAATAACAGATTGTATGGTTTCGGTATAAAAAACGAAAGAAAAACAAGAGCTAAGAGCTTATATGGCACTTATGACGAGGTCGAAAGAGCCAAGAGCTCATATGGCTTAATGTCGGTCGGGATTTGAATTAAGAGCTCTGAGACACGAGGTCCTTCTAAATATGAAAATTCATTAAGATCTGATAAATCATTCGCAAGTTAAAAATACCTCATTTTTTCTAATTTCCCCTCTCCCTTCAGCCCCCCAGGTGGTTGAATCGGGGAAAACGACTGTTATCAAGTCAATTTGTGTGATCCCTGACACCCCTACCAATTTTCATCGTCCTAGCACATCCAGAAGCAGCGAACTCGCCAAAGCACTGCCCCCCCTCTAACTCTCCAAAGGAGAGTGGCTCCAGTCGGGTTACATGAATCATGTATCTACTACATGTGCTTATTCTTCTCAGCAAGTTTTTTCCGATCTCTCCACTCTAAACATTTTCCAAGATTTTCGGTTTCCCCGCCCAACTCCCCTCAATGTCACCAGATCTAGTTAGCATTTCAATAAGAGCTCTGAGACATGAGTTCTTTCAAAATATAAAATTTCGTTAAGATCTGGTCACCCGTTCGTAAGTTAAAAATACCTCAATTTTTCTGATTTTTCCGAATTAGAAGCCAACCTCCCCCCCCCAACAACTCCCCCAAAGAGAGCGAATTCAGTCCGGTTATGTCAGTCACATATCTAGGACTTGTGCTTATTCTTCCCATCGAGTTTCATCACGATCTCCACACTCCAAGCGTTTTCCAAGATTTCCCGTTTCCCCCTCCAACCCCCCCCCCGAAATCACCAGATACGGTCGGGATTTAAAACAAGAGCTCTGAGGCAGGAGGTTTCTCTAAATATCAAATTTAATTAAGATCCAATCACCCATTCGTAAGTCACCCCAGATGGTCGAATCGGGGAAAACGACTGTTATCAACTCAATTTGTGCAGGTCTCTGACACGCTTACCAACTTTCATCGTCCTAGCACGCCCAGAAGCACCGAACTCGCTAAAGCACTGGAAATCCCCCTCAACTCCCCCAAATTAGAGCGGATCCGGTCCAGTTATGTCAATTACGTATCTAGAATTTGTGCTTATTCTTCCCATCAAGTTTCATCCCGATCTCTACGCTCTAAGTGTTTTCCAAGATTTCCTTCCAAGATCTCTGTTTCCCCCCTCCACTTCCCTATGTCCCCAGATCCGGTTCGAATTGAAAATGGAGCATCTGAGACATAAGATCTTTGTATATATCGAGTTTCATTAAAATCCGACCGCCCATTCGTAAGATAAAGATACTTCAATTTTAACGATTTCCCATCCCTCTAGTCCCCCCCCAGATGGTCGAATCGAGGAAACAACTGTTATAAGTCAATTTGTGCAGGTCCATGACACGCCTACCAATTTTCATCATCCTAGCACGTTCAGAGGCACCGAACTCGCCAAAGCACAGAAAATCCCCCCAACGAGGGCGGATCCGGTACGGTTATTTCAATCACTTGTCTAGGATTTGGGCTTATTCTTCCCACCAAGTTTCATCCCGATCTCTCCGGTCTAAGCATTTTCCAAGATTTCAGGTTTCAGCCTCCAACTCCCCCCAATGTCACCGGATCTGGTCGGGATTTAAAATAAGAGCTCTGAAGCACGAGACTCTTCTAAATATCAAATTTCATTAAGATACGATCACCTGTTCGTAAGTTAAAAATGCCTCATTTGTTCGAATTAACCATCCCTCCAACCCCCCCCCCCCCCAGATGGTCGAATCGGGGAAGAGACTATTTTTGGTTTAATCTGGTCTGGTCCCTGATACGCCTGCCAACTTTCATCGTACTTGGTAAATACCAAGTGCCATAAAAATGAAACGGATGATGTATTTATCTGGCTAATAATATTTTTCACGAGTTTCTTCCATAACGTCATATCTCCATCATATATGCTGAGTCCCACTGCTCACTTTTTTTTTACATTTGCAGTTGAAGCAAATTTGAATTATAGCAGAACTTTTGCAAACCTAACCTAAAACCTTTGCTTTACTTTTTTGTTTGTTTGTTGCTTGTGTATTGGTTGTGGTTACCAAAGGAGTTTCACCGATGTGAATAATCGAAGTACCTTTTATTGAATATGTCTCGAGTCGTTTAAAACATTCAAGTATAATGGTAACTGTATTTAATATCAGTACATTGGATCCGATCATGTCATTCCAACAATCCACCTCTTTGTTCGGCAATCTTCTTTACTCGCTGTTACTGGGCTGGCATTTTAATCGTTCAGCAATAGCGACAGTCAGTGTTGCTGGGATATTAATCCTTTTAGTGCTCATATGTGTATTTAAAGTATTCAGAAGTGGGAAAAGAGAGACAGCATTTATCAATAGTTCAGGAGAAATATTACTGTTAATCGAAGAGCTACGATTGTTAAGAGGAAGTGTAAAGGATCTTACGCGCTGTTTACTTGAAAAAAATACGAATTTGGGAGAGATCTCCACGAATGTAACGTCAGCCAACAATGCAAAAGAAACAAAAGTGATTGACGAAGTAAAATCAGTTGCAATTTCAGAGTGTGGAATAGTAAACACGGGCTCCAAAACTAGACATGTCAGATTTCGTGAGCCGATACGCCCGCAAAAGCGCTTAATAGCTCTTACGAATTTGGGAGGGATTTCCACGAGTGTAACGTCAGCCAACAATGCAAAAGAGACGAAGGTGATTGACGAATTAAAATCAGTTAAAATTTCAGAGCGTGGAATAGTGCTTACGGGCTCCAAAACTAAACCTGTCAGACTTCTTGAGCCGACACGCCCGCAAAAAGGCTTAGTAGCTATACGTTCATATAAAGAGAATGGAGGAGGCTTGACATGCTAAAGAATAGCTCTAAAAAATGTACCCATCGTCCATTGCTCTATTATCCGAAGACTTCTCCTGAAGATTTTGAAATAGTCATTTCAGTCATGAAATAGCTATCGATATTTGAAATATAAACAAAAAGTGAAAAAAAATGAGCTTGCCATTACAGCTTAGTCTGAGGTAGTCATTTTGCCCAAAGTTTGTAAATGCATGGACACATTTTTCCTATCCGATCTCCTTAGAGCCTTCAGGGTAGGAAACAGGCACCCAGGTCAAAAGGAGCTTTTGGACTTGGAATATTTTCGATCAGCCCTGACCAAGCGAATCTGACGGACGATGGTTCGAAGAGCGGCAGTCCAGCTCTTCTCTGTGGTTTTTGGTACATCTTAACTTTCAGCTGTCCTTCATTTCAGACTCTATTTTAGATTTCATTTCTTGGTTCCTAGTAATTTCTGTTGTTAATTTATGGTTGTAATATCGCTTTTTTCTTTTTTGGAAAACAGTCATGGACATTGTAAATAGGGACATCTCATGCTGTTTTTGGAAAATAACATGCAAATAATGCCTATCTGTTAGTTCGATATCCCTTGCAAAATGCCTTTTAAGTATCAACTGAAAACTTCAGTCCTTCTCTTAGATATATCTGATGCACTCTTTTGGCAACCTCCATGCACATACTTAGTTTTGATTTAATTCAAATCCCCACTCAATTTTCCCTACGATTTTCCCCTTCATTATCTTAGCCTTCCTAGCCTTAGTGCTCTAATCTGTTCCTAAGGTAATGCTTCGTATATCATCAACATCAATACAAAGTTTTATTTGCATGGAAAACTCGCTAGAACTATCTCGAAAACAACCTATCTCTGAAAGAGCTTTAAAGCATTGCTGAGTTTAAAAGTAGCAACTTCAGAAACCCTAGCTTCTAGTGATGAGCAGGGATGCCAAAACTTTCTGGGACTAAAGTGTCAAATTCAGCAAAAAAGGACACTTTTAGTGTCCTCCTAGAAAATTAGTCAATATACTTTAAAAGTTGACAAAAAAATCCCATGTAAAACCTCAAATCGCCTAATACGCGAAGAAGGAAAAAAATTCAGTATAATTTTCTCGGGTTCTCTCGAACCTTCGGTTGTCCTAGTTATTCTTCTCCCGAAAACTCAGTAAAGCCCCGTTTTTATTATGACGTTTTCTGGCAACAGAGCCGGCTTTGCTGCTTTTTGCGCAACAGTTTTCATTTTCGTCAATTTTGACATGAAATCCGAAAGTGCAGTCTTATTTCAGGAACTACAGAAGATACTGAATCATTTGTGCTGCGTTTGCGGTGTTACAGGAACGTAAAGAAAAGTTGAAGTACAACTAAGATGAATGACAAAATGTGTTGTTTAGTTTTTATGTTTTCAGCCAAAATGTCTACTCTGTATGGTGAGAAAACGAAAACGGCGATAAAATCTGTCTACACTATGAGCGGCCCCAGCCGTCTCGGTCGGAAAACACCATAATGAAGACATGGCTTAAAAGATTTGCGCCAGCAGACGACAGATACGATGTCTGTCACTGCTGACACGGCTTAATTGCCCTCGCTCCCTCTTTTCCTTCAGTAGCATATCAGATCTTCTGCAAAATTTTATCGACCATATCCCGCAGACTGATATCGAAAAGCTTGTGAAACGCGCTTGGCTTGGAACGTGCTTCACATCCTTTTCACCTGGCTTTCGCCAACGCGTCTGGTAACGCTGCTCTCGCAAAAATACACAACCACAGCATTATTTCATCCAAACATTAATGTGTTCATGGGATCAATTAACTAAGAGATCAAACTTGATAAGGAGATAAATAATCACAAGACAAATATCACTTGTTTTGCATAAAGCTAATTTATTCTTCAAAAAACAAAGAAATGTCAAATTCTTTGCAAATAGTGACAAGACATATGTCACATGTGCTCAATCAAATGTTGAAATAAAAAAGAGAAAGCACAGAAAACCAAAGAAAAAGACTTTTTGGTGTCAAGAATAGCTATGGTTTTTCGAGAAAAATCCGTTTCTCTCTGCCCACTCTCTTTTTTTCTGAGGAGAGGTCGACGGCGTCTGTAAAAGACAATGGAAAGGCTTATTTAATCGCAATCCTTTTCACCAAAAGTAGAATGGTGCACAACAAATGTCTAGGCAAATCTGAAATATTTTGCGCTAGGCCTTTGTCATCTTCGCGGCTCAAGATGGACCGAATCAAAAAACTTAGACAGCATGAAAAGACCTTTATAAGGGAAAGACTGAGCTTGATTTCACATACGGTGCATTCCATGTTATGAAGGCTTACGAAAAGTGAGCAGATATAGAATGAATAGGATTCCAATTCAGAAGCGTTATACAGAGGTCCAGGCACACCCTGGGTTCAGAAAAGGCTAAGTTTTTCAAGAAAGAAAGGAGAAAACTAGAAGAATGTGAGAGCATGAAGGGAAACTTTAATGCAGAATTCTTGTACAAGAAATCTGTTCAAAGCTTCAGCTTTCGTTTTTGAAAAAAAAAATTAATTTCTAGTGGTTAACCATTTTGGAGAAAAAGACTTCGGCTACTGCAATCTGATTTCAGTTATTTGGTTTTCTGATTGGTCAGTCAATTAGGTCAGGTTCAGATCCATTCTCTATTTGTTCATCCTTGTCGTCTGCCTTGCAGTACCACCTCGAAAATTTGTTAAGTAATATTGGCAGAATCTGCCACCGATCCACCGACACAGCGCTACGAGTAACCATCTGCTTTACATGCATGAGGGAATCCACAGTTTTCACTTCCAACCGATTTCGCAACTTAGTTTTAATGTTTGTCAGTTGAGAAAACTGTCTTTTGGCACCAACACTTGAGTGAGGTAACGCGCATAAGTTCAACATCTTTCAGGAAGAGCTCCAATCCGTCCGGGAGAAACTTGGATGCATAGCTAGCACATAACGCAAGTGAATGGCTTGTGCATCCAAGCGTAAAAAGGTGTGGTAAAGATTCCTGAAACAACGCACCTAGTCCACCATGAACCCCGGTGTTTACAGATGCATTATCATATGCAATCCCTTATCAAATGCGGTGCAGTCTACAGGAGTATGCAGAGGTGCGGCCAGCAGTTATATGTTTGCTTCAGTTTTTTATCAAAAAAACTTTTTCTAAACTCTCTTGAGCAAGTCACATGTTTCACCACGTTTGGATTTTCGCGCTTTTTAATAGGAAAGTAGTGCTGATACGATAAAAAACCCTAAGATGAAAACAAACCTGAAAAGCACAAAGTACAAATTAAAATCAGTTGCAGTTAAGAAAAAACTGAAAATAAATACGCATGGTATTGATTTTGAAAAATGCCAAAAAGTGCCCTTTTTTCAAAAAGTTGTCTTTTTTACCCAATAGCGGCACGGTGTCACCCAGAGTGAAAAAGTGTCAAAAAAGCACTAAAAGTGTCCCTTTGGCAACCCTGGTGATGAGCCTTTTAATGGAGTGGAATAATATGTCAAGTTAAAATAGTCATATTTTATTAGTAATTCAAAACGTGTAAAACTGAGATGTGGCATCTCTACATGCGATTAATTTTGATTGACTTCTCGACTTTCCATGAGTACCCTATATTCTCGATACACAGATTGGCTGCCTTCTACCCGCTTAAACTTAGTACACCTCCATACGGAAAAAGGACAGGCCTGGGAAGCATAAATTAGAATTTTGAAAACGTTACCATTTATCCATTGATCGACGTAAAATTTAATGATTGTAACAACTAAATTTGTGAAGACGGTTAAGGACCTAATACTACTGCTACTACTAATAACTCGCTGCAGCACTCAAACAAATACTCAAATAAATAATATAACGGTTTTTTATCATTTTGTACTCTTTGAAATTTTATTTTTAGTTAAAATAAAGTTGAGGGCGCAGGTGGCAGCAAGTATAACCAAATTGAATCCGAAATTTTCATCACCATTCCTCGAAGCGTGAACAAAAGGTCTGAGTGTAAGGTCTGGACAAAATGAACAAAATTTAGAGTTTTTGGGAGTTCAGGCTGCTAGAATAGGTTTGACAATTATTGTTAAGAGGACCAAGTCGCTAAGGCTAGGAATAAGTGAAGATGAAAAGGTCACGTTGGGTAGCGGAAAGATTGATCTTTTGTACAGCTTCTCTTACATTGTAGTTCTATTAGTAAAGACGGCGGGATCAGTAAAGGTGCTAAAAGTAGAATGGCTAAGGCCCAAGTGGTTTTTTCACAGTTGAAAAAAGTTTGGAAGAACAGGAAGAGAAGTGCGAACCGAAAGTAGAATATTGATTGCTGCAATGATGACAGAGGCCAAATATGGTTCTGAAGGATGGGTGCTTTGAAAACCGGAGGTGTTTTGTTAGGCATTTTCCAGAGAAATTACATACGGATTGTTTTGAGTACTCGACTGACTGATCGTATTTCGTGAGTAGGCCATACGAAAAGTGTGGTTTAATCCAGCTTTCTAGGGCTATACTGAAAGAAAGGCTGAGATGGCTTGGGCACGTTCTATGGATGAAGGAAGATAGATTGCCAAAGATTTGTCCTTTTCGGCCAACCGTCTAAGGCTAAACGGAACGGAAAGGGCTAAACTTGCATAATAAGGGCGGGAAGATGTTGTAAGAAAAGATTTAAGCGAATTGGAAACTTCATGGCAGGGTGTGAAGAGGGAGGTTTTGAATAGATTGGATGGAGAAGGGGTGTGCGTAGCCGTGTTGACCCCAGGTGGCCTGATGCTGCGATGAGTTGTTAGTAGTATTAGTTGTAGTGTTCCTTGATATAAAAGTAAATAGATCGAATTTAATTAATTTCAATGTCTAGAAAAGCTATATCTGTGTGTCTTGATCAAGTTAAATTGACAAAAACAAGTTTTTTTTCAACTGACAGTAAGGAGCAACATCAAAGATTAAAAAGAACAAAAATTATTCTGCATGTGAGTGGGGTTCCCCCCTCCTCAATACCCTGCTCGTTACGCTAAAGTGTTTTAGAACTTATTAAAAACTTCTTGTTCTATTTAAATGGCCCCTGTGTTTCAGGAGTCGTTTTTAGAGAATTAGAGCAAAAAGTCAATCTTTAGCATAAAGAGTGAGATGTTGAGGTGGCAACAACCCTCACATATGGAATAATTTCTGCTTGTTATAAATTTTAATCGTGTTCATTACTGTCAGTTGAAAAAAAGGCTTGTTTTATTATTTTATTTCTGATCGTTTTCAAGTTATGCTTAGAAATCCACCTGCCTTCTATGGAAAATTTCCCTCTTCCAACAGAAATTTGTTATTACAATGAAGTTTCTCCCACGACCCTCTTCCCTCCCGGAAAATTCACCCCAAACAAATCCATTCTTGGTGAAAATCGCCCAAGAAAATTTCTTGCAGGCGATTCTACCTCAAAAAATTCTCCCCAGCATGCTTTCATTTGAAAAAAAAATAACTTCTGATTGTTTTTCAAATCAATGCTGAAATCCACCCTCCGTGGAAAATTTTCGAAGCAGAAATTATCCCCCCCCCCCAAAAAAAAATCTATACTTCCCAATAACAAATTCGATACATAACCAATGAGTAAATCTCGTAACTTGCATTCCTTTCCCCAGAGGCTGTGGAGGGAGGGGGTCATTTTATTCCCAATGGCATAGCTATTGGATATTTCAACTATGTTGAACAAAATGGCTATTTTTATCGGAGGAATTTGGGGAAAAAGTAGCATCAGAGGGGGCTAGCTGCCCTCCAATCTTTTGGGTAACTTAAAAAAGACAATTGAACTTTTAATTTCTGATTTAATGAGCCCTCTTCCGATCACTTGAAAACTCTACTGTTATGTTCTGCAATATGCTGAATCTGATGCTGTGATTTTCATTAAGATCCCTGGACGCTTTGGGGGTGTTTCCATTCTTTTTTATGGCACTTGGTATTAACCAAGTGACATATAGCAATCGCCAATTCTGTCGGTCTGTCGGTCCCGGTTTTGCTACTTTGGGCACTTCCAGGTAAGCTAGGACGATGAAATTTGGCAGGCGCATCAGGGACGGGACCAGCTTAAATTAGAAAGAGTCGTTTTCCCAATTTGACCATCTGGGGGGGAGTGGGGGCCGGTTAATTCGAAAAAAATAGAAAAAAATGAAGTATTTTTAACTTATGAATGGGTGATGGGATCTTAATGAAATTTGATGTTTGGAATGATATTGTATCTCAGAGCTCTTATTTTAAATCCCGACCTGATCTAATGACATTGGGGCGAGTTGGAGGGGGGGGAACCTAAAATCTTGGAAAACACTTAGAGTGGAGGGATCGGGATGAAACTTGAGGGGAAATATAAGCACAAGTCCCAGATACATGATTGACATAATCGGAACGGATCCGCTCTCTTTGGGGTAGTTGGGGGGGGGGGGGGGTAATTCTGAAAAATTAGAAAAAATGAGGTATTTTTAACTTACGAACGGGTGATCGGATCTCAATGAAATTTGATGTTTAGAAGGATATCGTGTCTTAAAGCTCTTATTTTAAATCCCGACCGGATCTGGTGACATTGGGGGGGGGGGGGGTTGGGAGGGGAACTTGGAAAACACTTAGAGTGGAGGGATCGGGATGAAACTTGGTGGGAAAAATAAACACAAGTGCTAGATACATGATTGACATAAACGGAACGGATCCGCTCTCTTTGGGATAGTTGGGGGGGTTATTTCTGAAAAATTAGAAAAAATGAGGTATTTTTAACTTAAGAACAGACGATCGGATCTCAATGAAATTTGATATTTAGAAGGATATCGTGGCTTAGAGCTTTTATTTTAAACCCGACCAGATCTGGTGACATTGGGGGGGAGTTGGGAGGGGGAAACCTAAAACTTGAGAAACACTTAGAGTGGAGGGATCGGGATGAAACTTGGTGGAAAAAATAATCACGAGTCCTAGATACATGATTGACATAACCGGAACGGATCCGCTCTCTTTGGGGTAGTTGGGGGAGGGGTTAATTCTGAAAAATTAGAAAAAAATGAGGTATTTTTAACTTACGAACGGGTTATCGGATCTCAATTAAATTTGATATTTAGAAGGATATCGTGTCTCAAAGCTTTTATTTTAAATCCTGACTGGATCTGGTGACGTTGGGGGAAGTTTGGGGTGGGGGAACCTAAAATCATGGAAAACGCTTAGATTGGAGGGATCGGGATGAAACTTGGTGGGAAAAATAAGCAGAAGTCTTACATACGTGATTTACATAATTGGAACGGATCCGATCTATTGGGGGGGGGGGGTTAATTCTGAAAAATAAGAAAAAATGACGTATTTTTATCTTACGAAGGAGTGATCGGATCTTCATGAAACTTCATATTTAGAAGGACCTCGTAACTTAGATCTCTTATTTAAAATCTCAACCGGATCAAGCGTAATGGGGGGGGGGCGGAAATCTTAGAAAATACTTAAAGCGGTGAGATCAGGATGAGACTAGATGGGAAGAATAAAAACCTGTCTAGGATACGTGATTGACATAACCGGACCGGATCTGCTCTCTTTGGTGGAATTGGAGGGGGGATAATTTTGAAAATTGAGGCATTTGTAACTTACGAAAGGGTGACCAGATCTTAATGAAATTTGATATTTAGAAGGATCTTGTGCTTTAAAGTTCTTATTTTAAATTCCGACCAGATCTTGTGACGTTAGGGGGAGTTGGAGGGGGAAACCGGAATTCTTGGAAAACGTGAAAATTGGGGTATTTTTAGAAAGAATTCATGTCTCAGAGCTCTTATTTCAAATCCCGACCAGATCGTTTGACATTGGGGGGAGTTGGAGGGGGAAATCTTGGAAAAACACTTGGAGTGTAGGAATCGGGATGAAGCTTGGTGGATAGAATAAACAAATGTCCTTGATACGTGATTGACAGAATCGTACTGGATTCGCTCTCTTTGGGGGAGTTGGGGGGAGAGGTTCAGTGATTTGGCGAGTTTGGTGCTTCTGGACGTGCTAGGACGATGAAAATTGATAGGCGTGTCAGGGAGCTGCACAATTTGACTTGATAAAGTCGTTTTCCCAGATTCGACCATCTGGGAGGCTAAAGGGAGAGGAAAAATTAGAAAAAATTGGGTATTTATAACTTACGAGTGGGTGATCGGATCTTAATGAATTTTGATATTTAGAAGGACATTGTGACTCAGAGCTCTTATTTTAAATCCTGGCCGGCATTAAACCTCTTATTTTCCTTTTTAAATCAATCTATTGATTCATAGAATTTTGTTAGAGCTCATACCATATGATCTCTTGGCTCTTAGCTCTTCTCGCCTCGTCACAAGTGCCATATGAGCTCTTAGCTCTTGTTAAAACTTGTGTAAGTTTTCTCAGGTCCTAACTATTGGTGCGTAATATTAAACTTAGTGAACTTTATACATTTTGAATTGGCATAAAAATGTCATTGTTTCGAAGGATATATTGTTATCAAAACTCTGTTTTTTAGATTGTCTGTTACTATTTAGCCGCGTCTCTCTTTACTTACAGTTCTTTACGTCGAATTGTTTAATAATTGTTAGAAATCAATGGCCGATTCAAAGACTTTGGGTTTTTGCTTAATACTGAAGAGGTATTTCAAGATGGCACGAATGCTGGTTATATTAAAGCGAATTGCCTCAAACTTGGTGAAGAATTCCATGCACTGGTTCCACGAACTCATTATCGGCACATTTTCTTATGAAATGTATAGATGAGTTTGAATTAATTGTGCAATATGGAGATGAAGGGGTCGTCGCAGACACAAGAGCTGCCTGTCAAATATTTTTGGTGATTACAGTGTTGGTGGCCAATAATAAGCGGTCGTTTAATAGAAATTAATATTAACGTATATCAAATCGCCTATTGACCAGGCGCGAGTAATTGATTTACCGTTAATGAGAATAGAATGTGAAGAATTAGAATCAAACGTGGACCAGGATGAACTAAAGGATTTAGTGTTAATTAGCACATACGGTAAAAAAAAATTGTTTGATATTCAACAAAATATGTTTACAATGTTTATCAATAAAAAGAAAAAATGGAATTTCAACAGCTGAAAATCGCTGAAATTCAATACTTAACAGCCTTATTGGAATTCCCTTATCATTATTGAATTTCCAACTTTTTCAGAAACAATAATATTGGATTTACAAATCCGTATGGAAATTTCAATTTGTTTACTGAATTACCTGTAAAATCAACATATTTGGTGACGATTCATTAATGCTGGTATCGCTGATTAACATATAGTGAATATAAGCCATGTGTTATACCCGTGGCAATCAAAAATATCATATAACACTTCCACAAACAGTAGGATCACATCTATCTAATCCCAACTTACCAGAATACCAGCTAGGAACGGTCCTCAATAATCAAGCTCCAACATACGCCAGAACCGGTTCTTTCCCTGCTCAGAGATAGACGTTTCATCTCATCATTGAGTTTAGTAGTATCATTGGTTAGTACCAATGATACTAGGTAGTAGTATCACTGGTAGTACCAGCGAAACCTAAGTAATCATGCTACAGAAACGATCCTGTGAATTATGACCTCATATGTTCACATATTCTGTCTTGTCTCTATTTAGAAACCGTCAAAAACTATTTCTCTTTTATCAATACATTTATTAATTTATTTTTATAGATTTATTGCATATCACAAATGTATAAAAAACAGCACTGATGGAGTAGTAAAGAAAGAAAAAGAACAGAAACAAGTAACTTCTGACAAAAACAAACAAAAATAAAACAAAGAAGAACTGATAAAAAAAAGTACAAATGAGGGCAGTTATGCGTAGAAACAAACGCATGATCAACGAAGGACAATTTCAAAAGTGCTTTCACCAATAATCTGTCTCCAATTTCTCTCATTTCTTTTCTGCACCGTGGACGCTGGACTAACAACTCCGTACCACGAGGATAGGGAGCTTTTGTTAGTCCAGAGAGGCAGCCGCAGCAAATATTTCGCATACTTGTAGAAGCATTTCCGTATATCCTTAATATACGAAGCAGTAAGAAGAAACCAAAATGGTGCAAGAGCAAGCAGATGCGGTACAACAAATGCATTATAAACGCTAGTTAAGATGCGGTGGTTAAGTTTATACTTTAATGCAACTAGTAAACTGTACGCTTTCCTAGAATTCTTGGCAAAAAATTCTTTCAGGAGTAGATGCGTGGTGCCAAG
Organism: Artemia franciscana; assembly: GCF_032884065.1. Classification (NCBI taxonomy): domain Eukaryota; kingdom Metazoa; phylum Arthropoda; class Branchiopoda; order Anostraca; family Artemiidae; genus Artemia; species Artemia franciscana. The sequence continues at coordinate 22,683,653 of NC_088867.1, read as the reverse complement.
ATTTGACCCAATCGGTACACCAAGAAACGTCAGTATATCGTATGCTTTAATAATAACATATTCACCCAACTGAACACTTGTCGGGCAATCTGAGCGGTGATTGAACACCAGGAACTCAGTTTTACTCTCAGTAAATCGAATATCTAAAGGCTATTCTACTAATGTCAAGGGTAGTTCTGTTGAGGTACAATGACAGTATTATTAAACAGGGGCGGAGAAGTAACAACACCCTGTCTAATACCTTTTTTGGCTGGAAATGAAGCAGTAAATTCCACTATGCAAGGTGAGATGGTGACCTTTACTCTGGCACTTAGCTTTTTATACATATCACATATTGCTTTGATGGCGGAAGTATTTACTCCACGCTCATAAGCAGTCAATAAAATATGCGAATTTACACCTGAGTAGAAAGCTCTAGATACGTCTAACCCAGTAAAATATAATACCTCATTATTTTCATGAGCATGTAGAAGTGAATTAGCAATCAAATGGTGAATATGGTCGCGGCCTACTCCTTTCTTGAAGCCAAATTGGTTATCCTACGTATAACACTTATCAGATGTTCCGTCAGTAATTAATAACTCAAACACTTTGCACAAAACCGGTGACACCGTAATTGGCTTAAAAGAAGAACATTGGTCCGAAGGCTTTCCCCTTTTTAATACCGGCATTAATACTCCAGTACTGAACAAATCAGGAACTATACCACAACATAATATCATCTGAAAGAGTAAGGTCATATGCTCAATCAGGAAAGGGGACCCACACCTTAGATGCTTTGCACAGAGGCCATTAACGTCACGATAAGTTTTTTTTTGTAGCTTAGAAATGTACTCGGTAACTGCAGATCGAATAATAATGAAACTGATCTCATCACTTAATTGACCCAAGCAACCGTCAAGCTCCGTTTCATATTCATTTGACAATGATGGATGAGGCTGGGAAAACTCACTTTAAAGTAATCTATAATCTCTTAAAAGTAATTTTGACAGCATTATAGGCTTTTGATTTATCTCTTTTGAGCACTTTCTATCCGAAATTAGGATCACTTGTGCATTTACTTGATAATTTAGCATAGTGTTGCCTAAGCACTTTCGTGAAATGCCGCTTTGTTTTCAGACGAATTTCATTGACCAAATTTTGACGCGGCATACCATACTCCTTCCAGACATGAAACTAGAATTTCGATTTAGCAAAAGAATCAACGAGGTCAGTATTACTTGACCAACCATACCTCTCAGTTCCGAGACGTACTTTTTGGATGGGAACTCTAGCACGCCCGACAGCGCTTAAACCGCGAACGATCGCAGTAGAGTATATCTTCAAAGGCTAATCGTTTCGTTGAGAAAAGTAGATGAAACGGCAGTTGGGGCTTCCCAAAGTAGAATCACAAACAGCCTGGAACGCAAACATATCTACATAAGTCCAATCGGTGCTTTCATGACATTTACTATCATTGTCTGGACTTGGATCACTCGGCGAAATAAATTGAACGAGAAATATATTACTGATGGGCATATGATCTAAGGCTTGGAAAGTGGAGGTAATGACGATTTGGAGTCTGGTTTCATATTCGGGGCGCACATTAAAGAGTCCAGAGAAGAGGTGCTACCGGAGTTAAGGATATATGTGAAATCTTTGGCACTCTCGACCGCCACGAGCTGAGGGCACAGGCTATTCAGAATATTTGCACGACTACTACTTTCGTCAGAAAGGTTATAGTTCAAATCATCAGCAAGGATTACTGGTAGGTTTTGTACTTAACAATCTGACACGAGGGAACTGACTAGGCGGCAGGCTTTATCGAATTGTCTTTCTGATGTAGCATTACGGTAATCGGTGGGTAAATACACTGAGCCCACCACTGAATTCTGAATTTTGACTGCCGTAAAATAGTCACTGTCGCGCAAGTGTTTGGGCATGAAGACACTTCAGAGAAGAATAGCAGTACCTCCACTCGGCTGCCCAGTCCCGATATTAAATTTCAACTTTTATTTTATTTTTTGAAGTTTGAGTAGCCAAAAGGGTATCATAAAGAAATCAGTATTGTAATTGGGGCATTTTAAAGGGGTTTAGAATGGGATGTCTAAGGAAGTTGTAAAGGCACAGTACTCTACTCCCTCTAGGATTTTTAAGGGGTTATGGTAAGATAAAAAAAAACAATAGAGAACAGTGCCAAAATAAATATCATTTGTATAATAGTCAACCAGTCGCTGACCCTGAGCTGAAAGCTGAAATTTTCAACCAACAATTTGTATCTCTTTTTTCCTCAACTTCCAGTATTGTTTTTCCCTTGCCTGAAAGGCTATCTCGAAGGTTATCCCGGTTGATAAACTAGAAAGTTTACTTTTTTAGCTCTGTAATTTGTAGTAGCATACCTTGTTTTAATCAATTATGTTTGGCTAGCCAAATTTGAAAAGATTAATTGAGGATTTGAATTAGTGTCCCTAGACCTTAGATCCTCCTGTGTCTCCAGAGGTGCCCAGGGCATCTACAAGCAGCCACCAGTCATCCCTCATGTGCACCGCAGCAAGAACATCTTCCCACGTCGTTGGAAGGGAAGCATTTATGTTTCGCAGGTCTGCCTGAGTGTATTGTGCGGCCTGCCTCTTCTTGTTCTTCCTTTGGGTTGTCTCTGGAACGTCGCTTTTCGGATTGAATTCGTTTAGGTGATATTAAAGTTAAAGTACATTCTAGCGAATATTTAATTTGTCACCGAGTGGATAGGAGGTTGAATTATGTAAAAAAAAAAATTATGAACAGAAATTACTTCGCAGAAGTAAGGCTAACGCCCCTTAAGTCTTCTATGGCTTCTTCCCTTACATCTAAGGTTTTGTTTTAGAATGCGTCGTGTAAAATTTAAACCAGAATCATACCTTTTGTTTGAAATATCTCGGTTGTTGTTGTTGTTGTTGGTTTTTTTTTTTTTTTTTTTAAGACTTTATCAACTTGGCTCTGAGTCCCTCAAATATTACAAATTAATTTATTCGGCAAAGAAAAGGATTTTCAATCCTATTTAATCCTATTATATCGCTCCTTGATAAAATGAATAAAAAAAAAGGAAAGGTACTCAATCAGTTTCATATCCCGCGAGATTCTAACAAGATGTTTTTTGACGACAGAATCTACCTGCCTGATTAATGATTTTGATAGATGGTTTCCAGGAACTAGAAATTTTCTCATGAATAGATTTCTTCCTTTTCCCGATAGCTAGGAAGTATCAACAATATGTATATTTGATATTGAGCCTTCAAAGGTAATGTTTGCATATGAATTATGAATAAAGTATCGGAAGATCTTTAAGAAAGAACTTCGATATTAGATATTTGATTGATATTTAACGAAGAGGATTTTGAAGCAGGGATCAGGATTGACTTCGCCTCCGCAAAAGAAGGGGGAGATCAAAGTATTTTAATTTCAAAGTGACCTAGTAAAAATTCTTATTTACGGCTGTAAAAGTTCTTGTAGTTTTAAACAATGATAGTAATCTGTATTGTTTCTAGTTTTGAGCTCTTGTACAAATTTCAAACTAGCTGGATAACAGAGCAGAAACAGAAACCAGAGGCGGTTTCAGGGAAGACAGAGGGGACACTTGTCTCGGGCGCACAAATTTTAGGGACGCAAGACGTCAAATAAATGATCAAAGTTTCTATTCATTAAGTATTTGAAGTTTTCCTTTTATTAAGATAAAGTAGAGGGCGCAGTTAATAAATGAAAGTAATTAATAAATTCATAATTAGTTAGTAAAATAAAAAAAAATAATCGTATAATAATAATAATAATTTAAGATAATGATAATTACACAATAAGTTATTGATTAATTAATAAAAATAAAATAAAAAAATAATTAATTGACTGATAAATTGAAAATTGTTGTGTTAATATATGAAGATTTGGTGGAAATTTGGCCTGAAAACTTTGGAGAGCCAGGGAGGCTGCTAAAAAATACTTTGCCCCAGGCGAAAGATAGGCCAGAACCGCCACTGATAGAAACGTTATAAGATTATGATCTTAAATGAAGTTTTGAGAGGAACAACAGCGCAGACTTCTAATCTTTTTTCTCGCAGTAAAAAATAGAATATTGAAAATGAACATGGCTGATTTTTCTCGAATTAATTTTTTTTTTCGTTCCGTCGCGAGAGCAATTTTGTCTGGATCATCGACGAAATTTCTTAGAAATTTTGCTCATGAAGTCCAAACAGAACCATAACCACACTTCCAAAAGCTCGCTCGAGCAATAATCGAATACATTTTCCGCTGTCATTTAGATTTTTCTCAGAAAAACTCTCTTCTTCTTAGAGCACATGTTGCGAATAATCACGTCCTAAACTCTCAGAATTTCAGTTTCTTTTGCGTATTTAAACAAATTAAATCTTTATAAATTTGTATAAACCTTTGCTAACGGACTTTAAGACTTAAAGCTCATAAAACAGTGATAATGCCAGTGGAAAGGGAGTCCTGGAAATCAGAAAAATTGCTATCGAAAATGGTCAGCTTATATTGGTCGAAATGTTGAAATCCTCCGTTGAAATGTGTTATATATTTGGTTTTTCTTAACTGTAGTGAAGTGTAGCTAAATTGTTATAAAACTTAAATGTTGCTTTAAGTTTTGAATGTACATTTATCGAAAGTGGTTTGATGTCCAGAAAAGGATGGCTTAGTAGTTCAATGAACAAGAAATGATCTAAAGCCTCTGCGTCAAGTGTTATTTTCAGCAGAAACTTTAAAATATAAAAAAACATAAATATTAGGGGCCGCAACTGCCACCTCTCAACCTCCTACTTTTTAGCTAAAGTCTAAGTTTAATGGATAGGAGGAAAAAATGGAATATGTATTTTGTTTATGGGAGTTAAAGCGATATTCAGTGCGCTAGACCGTAACTCAGGGTTCCATCGTTTATTTTAATTATTGATCCGAACTTCGATTATTAGTTAATTGCTAATTTTTTAATCAAAATTTCTTATTGCTTCACAATAAAATTTGTTTTTAATGTTGATTTGTCAATTAGCCTGGTTGTACTTCCTAAATTCTACTTTACTACCGCGCTAAAAGGGCTAGCTGAAACTGAAATTTATTCCAAGGACATCAAATTCTTCCTAACAGCAAAATTAGCAATCTATATGAAGGTTAAGACAATAGTAAAGCTCATAAGATTTTGAAGAAGGCCTGCCCAGCAAGCCCATCATTCTTGTGTGCTTTTTTTTTTACTAAATTCCATGATTCAGATGATTCAATACCTTGCTAAAAGGGCTAGCTGAAACCGGAATTTATTTCAAGGAGATGAAATTCTTCAAAATAGCAAAATTGGCAATCTATATGAAGGTTAAGACTATAGTAAAACTCATGAGATTTTGAAGAAGGCCTGCCCAGCAAATCTATCATTCTTGTGTGCCCTTTTTTTTACTAGATTCCATGATTCAGTACTTTGCTAAAAGGGCTAGCTGAAACCAGAATTTATTTCAAGGAGAAATTCTTTCAAACAGCAAAACAGGCAATAAAGAAGCTCATGAGATTTTGAGGGAGACCTATAGAGCAAGACCTTCCTTCTTACTTGCGTGTATTTACTTAATTCCATGATTCAGTACCTTGCTAAAAGGAGTAGCTGAAACAGGCTTTATTTCTAGAGTGTCAAGTTCTTCCAAACAGTAAAAAGTGATAATTTATGTTTAAAAGGATTAAAAACCATAATGCTGTTTGTATTTTGGGGGATACCTTTACAACCAGCTCTTTTGCTCTTACGCCCATGCTGCGTAAAATTGTTCTGACAACTTAGTTGTGTTTTTTTTTTCAGCTGAAGATCTTTTTTTAAAATTGTGATGAGTCAGAAGGATGAAAATAATTGGATAGACGCCTCAAATTTTGCCAGCGTTATTTTCTCGCACGCATCTTAATTTCAATGAAGAAACGTATTGAGAACGCTTTAAATTAATTTAGCTATGAACGATTTTATATTGTATGTCTGAAATATAGAAGCAAAGATTCAACATAAGTTTTAATTCTACTTTGTTGCCAATGCTGTACTTACAGCCGCTAAATGTTCGAAAAATAAAATAGTGAAAGAATTGGCAAATATCTCGAAAAATGTAGGTAAGTCCATGAAAATCACCTTTGAGTTTTCAAGAATTTGACTTTCCCGCATCTGGTGCCCAAAATCGTCGAACTATGTTTTGCTTAAATCACATTATTAGCTTTTTAACCATAAATTTTGACTTTAAATAAAGAAAAGAGTTAACCTCATATTTGTTATTTAGTTTTTGGAAAATTCATAGTCTGAAATGAGGAGTAGGCTACCTTCTCTCCCTCCCTCTTAGCTTACTTCTCAAAAAGCTGGTTGAAATTAAAAAAAAGAAGAAAATCCTGAGTTTTTTGCTTCCCAATGTAAGACCAGGATGTTAGGTAATTTATGAATCGGTGTTGGAGAGAAAAATGAGTGTCTATGTTATCAAACAGTTCGTGGTAACGAACTGTATTAAGGAGCGACCCGGCTCAATAGAAACCAAAAGTCTAATAAATGGAATTTTGATACCAATAGCTACATCAAAAGAATCGCATTTTAATGCTGATTTTAAATATATAAGTTTCATCAAGTTTAATATTACGCATCAAAAGTTACGAGCCTGAGAAAATGTGCGTTATTTTAGAAAATAGGGAGAAACACCCCCTAAAAGTCATAGAATCTTAACGAAAATTACACCATCAGATTACCACCATCACCTAGGCCCCCTCCCACGCTAATTATTTCCCAAAGTCACCGGATCCAAATTCTGGGATAGCCATTTTATTCAGCGTAGTCGAAAAACCTTATAACTATGTCTGTGGAGACGACTTACTCCTCCACAGTCCCCGTGGAGGGGCTACAAGTTACAAACTTTGAGCAGTGCTTACATATAGTAATGGTTATTGGGAAGTGTACAGGCGTTTTCAGGAGGACTTTTTGGTTGGGGGAGGGGTTGAGAAAAGGGGGATATACTGGGGGAACTTTCCATCGAGGAATTGGTCATGGGGGAAGAAAATTTCCATGAAGGGAGCGCAGGATTTACTAGCATTATTTAAAAAAAAACAATGAAAAAATAAATATGACAAGTTTTTTTTTCAGTTGGAAGTAGGGAGCAGCATTAAAACTTAAAACGAACAGAAACTATTACCCATATGAGGGGCTCACCTCCTCCTAATACCTCGCTCTTTACTCTAAAGTATTTTTAGTAATGTCAACTATTTATTCTACGGCTTTTGTGATTCAGGGGTCATTCTTAATGAATTAGGACAAAATTTAAGATTTAGTGTAAAGAGAGAGGTACTGACGAGGGGGCGAACCCTCTCATATGTGTAATAAAAACATGAGAATAAAAAATTCTTTACGTAAGCTAATTTATAAGTTACGTATATCTTTTACAAATAAAAAGATTCGTAAAAAATTAAAAGTTCTAGTTGCCTTTTTAATTAACCAAAAAATTGGAGGGCAACTAGGCTTCCTCCCCCGCTCTTTTTCTCAAAATCATTCGATCATAATTATGAGAAAGCCATTCAGCCACAAAAAAAAAATTCAAATTTCGTTTTAACTATTCCTCTGCTGACAGCCAAAATCAAAACATGCATTGATTCAAAAACGTTCAGAAATTAAATTAAAAAAAACAAGTTTTTTCAACTGAAAGTAAGGAGCGACACTAAAACTGAAAACGAACAGAAATTACCTTGTATATGAAAGGGGCTGCTTCCTCATCAACGCCCCGCTCTTTACGCTAAAGTTTTTTACTGTTTTAAAAAGAAGAGTTGAGAGAAAGAATCTAACTTTAGCGTAAAGAGCGGGGCGTTGATGAGGAAGCAGCCCCTTTCGTATACGAAGTAATTTCTGTTCGTTTTAAGTTTTAGTGTCGCTCCTTACTTTCAGCTGAAAAAACTTGTTTTTTTTTGTTTTTTTTTAATTGTATGAAGGCTTGAAGTGATCTGTCCATTTTGTACTCTTCAATATTTCATATAAAAGCTTTTCTCCTTTCGGAATCTTACAAAGAACTAAGATTGTCAAGAAACATTCATGAGGTATTTTAATTCTAGAAAGGACCTTTCAGGTTGAAACTTTCCGTGTTAACTGAAAATTTGCTATGTTATGAAATATTTATATATTTTTTTTGCCAATAAACTCCTAAGTACTACTGTCATTATGTTCACTTATGTGTCACACTCATGATGTTTTTTATGTAGGGAAAATGTTGCTTGTAAAACATATTGCAGCATTAGAGGGAAAACACTGTCATGAACGTCTTTTAAGGTTACTTTTCTACGGGATTTATAATTTAATTCTTCGTCATTTATTTTTTGGAAACAGCTGGAGAAAAGATAAGCGGCAATTTTTGCCAGGACCAAGCCGTTTGTAGCATGAGGTATATATTTTTCTTCTTTTTTCTATGTCCACCCCAAGGTTAAAAATTGAAGTTTACTCGGACCCCCTGATGGTCCCTGATAGGGTCAGCTTACTTGCCCAAGTGACTCCTAAGATGTTACAAGTGTGGCATTTTAGTAACCTCGAACTACAAAGTGTTTCTCGATTTACCTTCCTACATATTCAGGGATAAATTCCTAAAGTGCAAAAACGTTTAGCTGGAATGGAGACACATTGTTTTTAGCTACTCCTTCCACCAGCAGTAAATTTGAATTCATCCTACCCTATCTCCCTCGAGCTTCTACGCTGCCGAAAGTCTTTGAATCCATCCCCTAAGGTATTGCAGATGTGGTATTTTAAAAAGTTGGATGTGCTTGTCTCTATATTTGGTTCTAGCCTCTCCTGCCAAGTCATAGTTGGACATTTTCTTGTTCCCCATCTCCACAAGACTCCTTGAAAGTTTCAACTTGGTATCACATGCCGTTCCTTAGGTAATTCAGATACACTAGTTTGATATTCTGGCAACGTTTAATGTCATCTGATTTACTTTGCTACGTAATGTATGATATTGTCTGTCCAATAGGAGTTTACAGTTTAAAAATGTTTTGGTGGATCAGAGACAAAATTGTTTAGCTCCTTCCTTTCCCCAACAGAACCCGAAAGATTCCACCTCGTCCTCCCAGCTGGTCCCGAGATATTGCAGACATGCTAATTGAAGACCAGACTACGCAGAGCCTCTTTCGATTTACCTCAACCCTGTCCCCAATTCATAACTACAGATCTACTTGACCCTAAATATTCCCCCGAAGTTGTATTCGTCTGGGTATTCCCGAGACATTGTAAACAATCTGAAAAATGAGGTACATATTGCATCTTTTGACTTATTGAGGTAAGTTACCCATGCCATTTCCAGAGTATGAATGAATGATCAGTAAAAACTCAGTCGAAATGCAATGAATTATGAATGAAAAGATTTTTGCCCAATTTTGACCCCTCCCCCTTTCTCCCTCTCCTTCCCGAGTACTATCGAAAAAATATGCAATTGTCTTGACGAAAATTTAATCTTCAAATGTTTTGAGTTAATCGTATACCAAGGATCAACCATGCCCTCCTTTACCATTATAAAATTTATATGCGAAAATCGGACAATTTTCTTTTCCCAGAGATTATGAGCGTTTTGTCTCTCCTGGACGTATATTTCGTGAACCTTTCATCTATTTTGAATAAAAAGGCTATTTCAAAGTTTTGATTGATTCCCTTTGGGGATGTGGAGGCCAGGTAGGAAAAAGTTACATTGGAGGGGGACTGGCTCACCTGCAATAACCTTCGATTCTTAAAAAGAGAATTAGAACTTCGAATATCTCATTTAAAAGCCTCATATCCGTCCTTGGTATATTGCAGATATCCTCACAAACTATTTTTACTTAGAAGCCAAGGATCAACTTAATATCCTTAGCCTTTCCTGAGATAATGTAGGTACGCCGTTATAATAACCAGGATTTACCTAGTGTTCTTTCATTTCATTAACTATTTCCCTCAATATCCTCTGGAAGTTTACACTTGGCGTCCTTAATCGTTCCTGAGATATTGTGGATAGCTAATCTGACAACCTGGATGCACATAGTGCCTTTTGGTTTAGTCCAGTTGAACATCTTTCTCAACATTTTTTGGGAAATTTCAACTAATTGCCTTTGGCCGTTTTTGAGATTTTGTTGATAGGCTCTTTTGGCAACCCGGATGCACATAATTTTTATTTTAATCTAGTTTAACGTCCTCCAAGACAATCCCTGAAAGTTCCAACTTCTTTATGAAATATTGCAGTTTCGGTCTTTTGACAATATGGATGTACAGGGTGGATTTGATTTAATTGAACATTCCCAGGAAGTTTCAACTTAATTCCCTTTGCTGTTCTTGAGATATTGTTGATGGGACGAATTTGACAACTTGGATGCACTTAGTGCCTTTTTTGCTCAGTTCAACAACCCCTCAACATTCTCAGAAAGTTTCAACTTAATACCCTGTGTTGCTTCTGATATTTGCAGGTAGGCCTTTTCGACAATATGTGTACACATTTAGTTAAACGTCCCCGTGAACATTTTCTGAAATTATTCCTGAGACATTGAAGTTAGGCCCTTTTGACAACCTGGCTTTACTCAGTTTCTTTGATTTAGTTTAACATCCCCGTCAGCTACCCGAAAGTTTCAACCTAATACCCTTAGCCGTTCCTGATATATTGCAGATGCGCCCTTTTGAAAACCCGGATGTACAGTGTCTTTTGGTTTTGTTCAATTTCGTCCACAACATTTCCTCAAAGATTCGCAGGCTTTCCAGGCTTCAAGATCAAAGAGTAAAACCTATGTGGAAATAGTGGGTAACTTGCATAATCTACATCCTTTGCCCTGGTGTCTGTGGGGGCAATAAACTCTAATTAGACCCTAGTGATCACCTTAAATATCTTTTTAGATGGTTGTTTCAATTACTTTACCTTAGAAGCTGGTTTATTTTCTTTCGGGCTGTGGAGGCAATGGGCGATTGTGGCTTGTGCCTCGTTTTGGGTGTCCACCTATAATAATACTAGTAATAACATTAATTATTACAACAATAATATCATTGTAATAAAGTCCACATCTCCGCTCCGAATGTTCCTACCAGAACCAATAGAGTTCAGAAAAGGCGTGTCTTCACTCGCAACGATAGGTGTTTGTTTTCCCAGATCGAGCACAAGATGTGTTCTCGGATAATTTAATATCAATGCAGAATGCAATTAATATATTACACTCACATCTACGAGAGATAGGATTAGAGATTGAACCATCTAAAACAGAATTCCTAGTGTCGAATAGTAAAAGTGATATCCAGCATCATTCAATTAAGGTGGGATCACTTAATATTATTAATAAAGATTCCATTAATTACCTTGGGTTGCCTTTTGGTCCGTCAATTAAAGCTACGCGGGAGTTGGTGTTATCATCTGTGTTGGGAAAACTTTGGAAAACATATGGCCTGCTAGTCAGGGTGAAAGGTCGTTTTGATAAACAAACACTTGCTATAATTTATAATTCAGTGTTTGCACCTCATGTATTTTTCATTTTTCCATTTCTGAAGTTTTTGAGTAAAAGTGATAAAAAGCGTATCCGCGTTTACTTTTTCCGGTTTTGTAAATATTTTTTCGGAATTCCACTATGGTTCAAAAATAGTTATATTATACGAAAATTCGGAATATTTGATATAACTGCTAAAATGGATCAAAAATACGACAACAATACGAAATTTTCCCCTTAATTGTCTCATTTAATGGAAAAACAGTATTGTCGTTGTTTCTGTAATTAAATAGATATTTATGCGCTATGTTTATGGGTGCTATTTTATGAGTTATGTTTATGAGTTATGTTATTATTTATAGGTCATGTTTTGTCAGTGGTTTTTTGAGTTATGTGCAAAAAAAATAGCCATGATCTACTGATTTTCATTAGAAGTGTAATTTTTCTATTTTTCAGTTTTCTTTTCATACTCCTCTGGGTACATCGTTTGTATGTAAAGAGGGCATAAATAAATTATTATTATTATTATTAATAAGTTAAAGGTAGATTAATAAGTTAGAGGTTTGGCAATGCGTTGTTAAATATATGATGACAAACGGCTTGTGGACGTCAATTCGCTTCCCAGATTGGTGGATGTGTCGACCTGCTCGATCTCTTTTCGTTGATCGCAATTCCGTGTTTTCTTCATAGTTTTGTGTTGCTACCGTTGGTTTTCATTACAAAGGAACTACCTGAATCTGTGTTGTCAGCGCTTGCTTGCAGTTCCTTGAAATGCTAAATACACGAAAACACACTTTTATGTGCCACTTTATGTCTTCTACAAAGACAAACTGTGGAAATCCTGAGAATTTCAACTCAATCCCAAAGTCGTCACTAAAATGTTGCAGATGCCTTATTTAAGTGCATATACTTTTTTTTATTTATCCTGGTACTTAGCGGTAAATAAATTCTAAGTCTATTTGGGTTTTGCAGCGATACATTTTTAGGCAAATCCGATACGAAACACATTAAAACCCGCTCTCCCTCTGATTTTTTCCCATGCCAAAAATTGGGATTCACTTTACCCCAAACATTCCTTGGAAGTGTAGGCTGAATCCCCCAATTATTCCTCGAACTACTGTAAATAAACTATTTTTGATGATCTTGTTGCACGTAGTGTCTAAATCCACCTTGGTATTTGTGTGTGAATAGGTTCTAAGTCTGATAGAGGCATATGGTTTAAAAAACGTTTGGATGTAAAAAAAAGAGAAGAATACACTAACGAAATTTACTCTCTACTGGTGGTGCGGACCTCCGTTTCGCTGCTCTTCAGCCAGAAAGTGGAATGAGGAACTGGGGCCAAGTCATTCTGTGCTTTCACACACCCTTCTTGTTTAGCTTCCCCAGATTTCTCCAGGTACCCAAATTGTAGTTTATTTTTATTCTAGGTTTAGACTTTATTTGTATTCTAAGTGGATGTGACAGCCATCTGACGGTGAACACCTTTACAAGTTTTCATTGAAAGCTCATCAGACATAGCAAACACAATAAATAGCTAACGCTCAAAGGAAATGCATGCAGATCAGCAGCTCTGAAGATGTTTAATTTCAAGCGCAGTGTTATTAAAAGATTGGATCAGAATAAGGTTATTTGTAACTCGAAGTAATGACTTGGTATTAGACAAGGGAGATTTTAATTTTTGCTCTTGGATTTACATGATGAAAATTGTTACTACATATATTTTGAAAATAATCATACAAAAGTTTATAATACCACAACTGAAAAATATCCTTATAGCACGTTTTCGATAACTGAATTGGCTGAGCATTTCAAGTATTTCCCTCAATCTTTATTTCCACAAATGAAGTATACGACTGTGTATCTTGGGGAACTTGAGAGGGTATAGCAGTTCCTAGGCAACTAGGGACTGATAGTGTCCTTAAACTTGCCATTTTACCTTTCCTCAACTTGTTAAGTCGTACTTCAGAATCTTGTTCCTGGTCTTTTTGGGTGTTTTCGAAGATTTCATATCTGAAAAAAGAGATAACATTAGAGTTATATTGCGGACATTTTATTAATTTTTCTTTACTGCGACCTGTACTATTCTCCCAGCTTTATTTGATGTTTACAATCGATAATTAGAATCAATGTTCTCCAAGATATCTTTGAATAATCCTCATTGTATTAAGGCATTACCTGGTCATTTATGCTTACTTGGTCGGGGAGAAGGGAGGTTGAGGCATAGGGCTCCCTAGGCCCATCTACTTAGTCAGATTTTAAATCTTAGGACTCTCTAGATTTCAACAAGGTATAATATTTAGAGCTATACGTGTTCTACAATTTAGAAGCTTGGTAGCTATATATATATATTACTTTATTTCAAATTTTGTAAGTTGACAAAAATTGAAGGATATTTAAAGATTGAAAATAAAATTTAAATCGGAGGGCATAGGGCTTTATTGATTGAAGTTATCTCATTCTATTTACCACAGATCAGGCGTAAATAAAGTAAATAAAATAAGTTAGACTTCGAATCTCGGGTGCCATAATCATGGAGATTGATCTTCATTTATTTTTGTTCAAAAACAGGACAGCTCCAAGAAGAGTTGTCAGAAGTCTCCTATATTTTTACATTTATGGGCTGTTTAGTTCAGTTTTGTCTGATAAAGCTGAATTTAGTTCTGTAGGATACAAAGGGTAGCTCCAAGAGGAATTGTCAGCAGTGTCTTATATTGTTACAGGCCTTGGTTGTTTACTTTAGTTTTCCTAGCTCACCAGTTTTGATAAATAACTGTTCCACTAGCGAACACGTACAATTAAGCATTGCATTTAGAAGAAAAAATTTAAAAGAATGCAAAAATTCCAAATGATATATAGAATATAAGAAATTATAGAAGAAATCGTAATCTTCACGAAACTTTGGGGTGGGTCTGGGGCCGAAGGCATTCGCTATGTATTTAGCTTTGGCCATCATAATCTTGTATTCATGAAGGTACTGCCATTGCATTTATATTTTTATCTATTTTACCTGTCTATATTTAGTTACCCGAAAAAGTGAGCAGTATCCCTAAGTTCATTACTTTAAATTCTTGGAAAACTTCATTGACTAGCTACTTCCCCATACTTAGATCCACAAGGGTAGCAAACTGGCACCAAAGGACTGATTTTAGCGCGACCTTGTTTTTACTATCGACCATAGTTCTGTTACAAATATTGTCTAACGTAATGAAATCTCGGAAACATTTACTTTTGTCGACGAAAATATTCAGCTTCGATTAAAACCTTAACGTTTCTAGGATACTAAGTGAAAGCACTTGTTAATAATCCTCATATTCCTAATCGCTGTTGATATTTCTATAAGAAAAAATATGTGCTCCTTGTAAGAGAACTTTTAGCAAATCCGTGTATGATTTACTGCCTCTGGGACAAGAAAAACAAAATCTAAAAATTAAGTCCAGGCAGAGTAGGAGAAAATCAGTGTAAAAACCGATCTAGTATTGAAAACGATTTTTGAGGAGGATTCAGGGTTTAACAAAAAATGAAAATTAAAGAAATTTATATCGAGAATGAGATTTTTTAAGGACGACAATAACACTGGCCAATACGAATATTTCGGGAGGACAACCGCTTCCCTTTTCACCGCTGTTAGACAAAGTTACAAGGTGACACGTTCACTTTCTCTGAAAGAAAATGCAAACGAAAGAAGCAGGATGAAAACAAAATGATAGAAACAAACAACGCGGCAATTAAAAATAAAGAAAAATAAAAGCCAAATTCTGAAGAATTTTAAAACCTAAAAAACTGTGCTGCACAGAAAACAACAGATAAAATCAGAATTAACAAAACCAAAAATTTCAAAAGCGAAAAATAACAACAAAAACGTAACTCAAAAAGCAGGCCACTTTCGATTATCTATGACAAACAAACGAACGATGTTCTTTGTTATGGCAGGTCAATGTGGTTTACGAAATTATCTTATTTATTACCTACTGTAGATAAGATTGGTTCTTTTGCCCAAAGTCTATGGTTGCAACAATAGACCTTTAACTATTTTATTTCAAATAGTTGGTGGTAACAAACTGTATGTCAGAACCGACGCGGCTCAATAGTAACGAAACTAATAAACGGAATTTTGATTTCAACATATACATAAAAACAAGAGCTAAGAGCTCATATGGCACTTGTGACGAGACCGGACGAGCCAAGAGCTCATATGGTATGAGCTCTAGGAAAATTCTAAGAATCAATAGATTGATTTAAAAGGAAAATCGGAGGCTTAATGCCGGTCGGAATTTAAAATAAGAGCTCTGAGTCACGAGGTCCTCCTAGTTATCAAAATTCATTTAGATCCGATCACCCACTCGTAAGTTATAAATACTTCATTTTTCTAATTTTTCCTCTCCCTTGAGCTCCCCAGATGGTCTAATCGGGAAACTTTATCAAGTCAATTTGTATAGCTTCCGGACACGCATACCAATCTCCATCGTCGTAGCACGTCCAGAAGCACCAAACTTGCCAAAGCACTGAACACTAAACCCCTAACTTCCCCAAAGAGAGTGGATCCAGTACGGTTACGTCAGTCACGTATCTACGACATTTGATTATTCTACCCACCAAGTTTCATCCCGATTCCTCTACTCTAAGCGCTTACCAAGATTTTCGGTTTCTCCCTCCAGCCCCCCCCCAATGTCAAAAGATCTAGTTGGGATTTGGAATAAGAGCTCTGAGACATGAGTTCCTTCTAAACATCAAATTTCATTAAGATCCGGTCAGCCGCTCTTAAGTTAAAAATTCCTCATTTTTTTTTAATTTTTCCAAATCAACACCCCCCAGCTCCTCCAACGTGAACAGATCCGTTCCAATTATGTCAATCACGTATCTATAACTTGAGCTTATTCTTCCCATCAAGTTTCATCTCGATCTCTCCACTCTAAGCTTTTTCCAAGATTTCTGTTTTCCCCTCCAGCCCCCTATGTCCCCGAATCCAATCCAAATTGAAAATGGAGCATCTGCGACAGAAGATCCTTCTATATATCAAGTTTCATTAAGATCCGATAACCCATTCGTAAGATAAAGGTACCTCAATTTTCACATTTTCCAAGAATTCCGGTTTCCCCCTCCAACTCCCCCCAATGTTACCAGATAATAAGAGCTCTAAAGCAAGGGATCCTTCTAAATATCAAATTTCATTAAGATCTGATCACCCGTTTGTAAGTTGCAAATACCTCATTTTTTCTAATTTTTCCGAATTACTACAACTCCACCAAAGAGGAAGGATCCAGTCCGGTTATGTGAGTCACTATTCTTGGATATGTTTTTATTCATCCCACCAAGTTTCATCCTAATCTCTCCGCTTTAAGTGTTTTCGGAGATTTCCGATCCCCCCCCCCCCAATGACGCTGGATCCGGTCACTCCTTCGTAAGTTAAAAATACCTCATTTTTTCTAATTTTTCAGAATTAACCCCCCCCCTAACTCCCCCAAATAGAGCGGATCCGTTCCGGTTATGTCAATCACGTATATAGGACTTCTGCTTATTTTTCCCACCAAGTTTCATCCCGATCCCTCCACTCTAATTGTTTTCCAAGATTTTAAGGTTCCCTCCCCAACTCCTCAATATATCACCGGATCCATAGCGGATCCGTTCCGGATGTCAGTCACGTATTTTAAACTTATTTTTATTCTTCCCGCCAAGTTTCATCCTGATCTCTCCGCTTTAAGTATTTTCCAAGATTTCCGGCTCCCCCCCAACTGGCCCTCCTTAACGACGCTAGATCCGGTCGGATTTAAAATGAGATATCTGAGTTAGGAGGTCCTTCTAAATATGAAATTTCATTAAGATCCGATCACTCCTTCGTAAGTTAAAAATACCACATTTTTTCTAATTTTTCAGAATTAATTCTCCCCCCCCAACTCCCCCAAACGGAGCAGATCCGTTCCGGTTTTGTTAATCACGTATCTAGGACTTCTGCTTATTTTTCCCACTAAGTTTCATCACGGTCCCTCCACTCTATGCGTTTTCCAAGATTTTAGGCTCCCCCCTCCAACTCCCTCCAATGTCACCGGATCTGGTCAGGATTTAAAATGAGAGCTCTGAGACGCAATATCCTTCCAAATATCAAATTTCATTAAGATCCCAGCACCCGTTCGTAAGTTAAAAATACTTCATTTTTTCTATTTTTTCTAAATTAACCGACCCCCACTTCCCCCTCCCCCTCCCCAGATAGTCAAATCGGTAAAACAACTATTTCTAATTTATTCTGTTCCGGTCCTCGATGTACCTGCCGAATTTCATCGTCCTAGCTTACCTGGCAGTGCTTAAAGTAGCAAAACCGGGACAGACAGACAGACCGACAGGATTTGAGATCACTATATGTCACTTGGTTAATACCAAGTGCCATAACAATTGGTTTAGTATACTGACTCCAAATATTTAAGATACATTAAGCTTAGTGTTGCCCATCAAAAGACACGAGCCTGAAAAATTTACCTGATTTTCGGAAAAGGGCGGAAACACCCGTAAAAACCAAAAAATCTCAATGAAAATCACAGCATCTATTTCAGCGTATCAGAAAACTATATCGTAGAGGTTTCAAGCTTCTATCTATAAAAATGTTGAATCTGCATTTTTTGCCAGAAGATGACCAATGCGTGTTTATTTGTTTCTT
This sequence comes from Artemia franciscana, assembly GCF_032884065.1. Lineage (NCBI taxonomy): Eukaryota > Metazoa > Arthropoda > Branchiopoda > Anostraca > Artemiidae > Artemia > Artemia franciscana. Next base: position 22,665,589 of record NC_088867.1, on the reverse strand, counting down.
GACTGTTTTTTTTTTCCTGGGCGATCGTATCGAATCAGTGGTCCTAGAATATCGGCATTTGAACTGAAACTAAAAGTTCTGGTGGCCTTTTTAAGTGACCAAAAAGATTGGATGGTAGCTATTCCCCTCCCCCCAGAGCACCCTCCTCCAAAAGTCGTCCAATAAAAATTTTAAGATAGCCATTTTGTTAAACAACATAAAACTTAACACGAAAAGAAATTATCCCGTTATACGAAAAGGGCTGCTCTCTTTTGAATACCACGCTCTTGACGCTAAAGTTTTCATTACTTTAAATATTAGAGTTGTGACAAAGAGTCAAACTGTAGCTGAAATAGTGAGGTATTAAATAGGGGGCTGCCCCCTTCATATAATGGAATAATTTCTGTTCATTTTTAGTTTTAGTGTTGCTCCTTACTTTCAGTTGAAAAAATTTGCTTTTTTTATTTGTTTCACGTAAAGGTCGTGGGGTTCCTTCTGTATTCTTCCTCATGGTCCCTTGTATAATAATTCAGAGAAAATACTAAGAGACTCCCGTTTCTTTTTCGCCTTCAAACGACTATTTCTTGAAAAAAAAGAAGCGACAGATTTGCTCTTATTGAACAGCTACTGATTTTGTTGAACAAAAATCTGCTGCAAAAGCAGCACGACCTCCTTGGTAGCATTTAGTATACTGTTTTGACTCTTATTGATCAATTTTTTGAGGATTATTTTGTCGAGAAGAGATAAAGTAAGCAAAAGCAGCAAAACCTCGTTGGTAGCATTTATTATACTGTTCTGGTTAGATGCCCTTATAGATAAATGGTTTTAGGTGCATTTTGTCAAGAAGAGATATAATAATCAAAAGTTGAAAAACATTTTTGAAAAAATGTATTCATGATTAAAGTCAAAATAAAAATATTACAAAGCATGCCGTAAAAGTTAGAATCACACAGAAACTTTCTATATGTGGAAAAAGAGAAAAATACCTATAGTAGGGCTATGATAAGGGTCGCATAAAAAGTTGAACATGGGACGAGAGCAAAATTAGCTTCACTTCCCACGAGTTAAGGAAACAAAGTAATACTTTTTGGAAACTGAATGACTTATTTTTAGTTTAATATTTTAACTTTAATTTGAACACACATTGAAAATAATATTTCATTATGCACGAAAAAATCATATATGTAGAATTTCTGTAGCTTCCGCTTTTCGTACAGCCTGTGGGGTAAGAATTGAACAAAACTCAACTATAAGGGATTCACCCGTCTAAAAAAAGAAGACTAACTTTTCTATTTTCCATTGAGTAGCCTACGATAGGCTACTTGTAGGTGTCTTTTTCAATATTTTTGCTGGGGTTAACGGATTCTGAAAGAGGCCTGGGGCATATTTGCTCAAACTTATTTTTTTCTCATCAACGCAGGCTTTCGGACTTCTCTGGTTTATCAAGTTAGTGTGAGTGAAATCCAAGCAGAAGTTTAATGCTTAAAATAGATATCGGAATATATATATATATATATATATATATATATATATATATATATATATATATATATATATATATATATATATAAAAATATATATATATATATATATATATATATATATATATATATATATATATATATATATATATATAATATATATATATATATATATATCTATATATATAAAAATAAGTTGTCTGTCTGTGTGTCTGTCTGTGGATCAGGTGACGTCATGTTTCTGTGTCGGCTGACGTCATGAAGTTAGTTGTCGTCATTTTTGCTATGACGGTGACGTCATTAAAGATATTTAAGACATATATGTTCACGTAGAAATCTATTAATGTTTAAGTTTAAAATGACTGATGAACTTACAATGGCAAAAGCCGATGAAGATGCTCAAAGAGTCTATGCCAAAAAACTTGCTGCTGATAGAGAAAGTCAGAAAAGAAAGCGTGCCGAGGAATCAAAAGAACAGCAAGGAAACAGGCTTGAGGCTAAAGAACGCAAAACCGCGCAGTTAGATGAAGATCCACCTGGACAGCGAGAGTCAAAACATATCAAAACTGAAAATGATAGCGATGATGATTGGGTTTGGGATTTTGACTCTTATAAGGTCATCAATGCCTACCAGATTTTAGTTAAAAAAACAAAGGTTCGGCGATATGTATTTCATAGTGAAGCTGAAAAATAAAGAAGAAAACTGAAAAAAGAAAAAATGTAAAAAACTAAAAAATACTAAAAAGAAAAAACACTCAAAGAGAAATTACAGACCGGGACACAAATGACGACCGGGACAGAGGGAATATAAATAACGACCGGGACACTCAAAGAGAAATTACAGACTGGGATACCGGGACACAAATGACGACCGGGACACAGGGAATATAAATTGGATCGTGAAAAAAGCTACAGTACGAATGATCTATTGTCGTATGTACAAAATAACATTTCCAAGTTAACGTCGGAACAAAAAGACATTTATGATACGATAGACTCAATTTCAGGACATATACAACTACCTGCTGATTTCTGTAATTTAGTGACGTCCAAAAATTAATTGATTGAAAAAGTATTTCCGAATATTCTAAAAAATTATAAAAATAATAAATAGCTAAGTGAAAGAGCGATTCTCGCACCCAAAAATATAGACGTCCACGAAATCAACAATATTGTTTTGACCAAGATTCGAGACCAGGCAGTCCTTTACAAGTCAGTCGACACAGTTTTGGAACCAAATGAAGCGGTTAATTATCCATCTGAATTTTTAAATTCCATAGATCTTTCAGGGTTTCCACCACACGTGCTACAACTAAAAATAGGCGTACCAATAATACTTTCAAGAAATATCAACCCACCAAAGCTTTGCAATGGCACGCGACTTGCCGTAAAAAAAAAACAATGGAAAACCTAATAGAGGCCACAATCTTGACAGGGCCTTTTGAGGGTGAGGCTGTTCTTATTCCTCGCATTCCCATGATTCCAATGGATCTGCCTTTTCAATTTAAAAGATTGCAATTCCCAATTCGATTAGCATTTGCAATCACCATTAACAAAGCTCAAGGTCAATCATTAGAAAAATGTGGTATAGATCTTAATACTGATTGTTTTTCCCATGGACAATTGTGCGTTGCATGTTCGAGGGTCGGTAAACCTGACAATCTATTTATATCCAGCGACAATTGGACAGCGAAAAATGTTGTATATTCGCAAGTTTTACGCAGTTAATTTGTATTGTATCTACCTATCTATCTATCTATATAAAAACGAGTTGTGTGTATGCATGTTTGTTTGTTTGTAAAAAGAGCGTTTGCATATGACGTCATTATTAGTACATACGGCTTTGTATATGCACAGACAATGGGAAAGCCAAGAATGTTGTATATTCGCAATTTTTACGTAGTTTAACTCCTGCAGACGAAATGAATGCTTGCCTGAAAAATTCTAATTTATGGGCACACGTAAAAATATTAAAATTAACTACAAATATGCGTGTCCGATTGCAAAACGATGACTCTGGTCAAACATTTTCAGATCAATTGCTGGCAATTGGAAACGGAAAGCTCCCAGTAGTGGGAAAGCCAAAAATGTTGTATATTCGCAATTTTTACGTAGTTTGAAACACATATATAAATCTATCTATATTCACAGGTGGGACACAGGGACACAACTACAATGGCGCGTAACTAATATGGCGCATAACGACTTACGCGCGCGGGGGGGCTTGGGGGGGCGCGAAGCGCCCCACCAGCTAGGTGTTGGGGTGGCGCGAAGCGCCACCCCAACAGCTAGTATATATATATATATATATATATATATATATATATATATATATATATATATATATATATATATATATATATATCTATATATATAAAAATAAGTTGTCTGTGTGTGGATCTGTGGATCAGGTGACGTCATGTTTATCCGCATATGACGTCTGAATTATTTCACACTAATACAAAAGAAGAAAAAAACTAAAAAAGGTAAAAACTACAAAAAAAAAACTAAAAAGAAAAAAAAACTAAAAAACTAAAAAAAACTAAAAAAAGGTAAAAATCTAATAACTAAAAAAAAACTGAAAAAAATAAAAAAAGGCAAAAACTACAAAAAAAATAAAAACTAATAAAAAAAAACTAAAAAAGCTAAAAAACTAAAAAAACTAAAAAAAACTAAAAAAAAGGTAAAAAACTAAAAAAAACTAAATACTAAAAAAGAAAAAAACTAAAAAAAAGGAAAAAACTGAAAAATAAAAGAGAAAAAGAAAACTAAAAAAATATGAATAAATATATATAAAAATAAGTTGTTTGTGGGTTATGTCTGTCTGTCTGTCTGTCGAGTGACGTCGTGTTTGTCCGCATATGACGTCTGAATTATTTCACACTAATACAAAAGAAGAAAAAAAACTAAAAAAGGTAAAAACTACAAAAAAACTAAAACGAAAAAAAACTAAAAAAGCTAAAAAACTAAAAAAAACTAAAAAAAGGTAAAAAACTAAAAACTAAAAAAAAACTGAAAAAACTAAAAAAAGGCAAAAACTAAAAAAAAACTAAAAACTAATAAAAAAACTAAAAAAGCTAAAAAACTAAAAAAACTAAAAAAACTAAAAAAAGGTAAAAAACAAAAAAAAACTAAAAACTAAAAAAGAAAAAACTAAAAAAAAGGAAAAAACTGAAAAATAAGAGAAAAAGAAAACTAAAAAAATATTAATAAATATAAAAATATAAATCTATATATCTTCTATATATATAAAAATAAGTTGTCTGTGGATGGATGGATGGATGTGTCAGGTGACGTCACCTGAAAAAACTGGATCAGGTGACGTCAAAACTGAAAAAACTAAAAAAAGGCAAAAACTACAAAAAAAACTAAAAACTAATAAAAAAAATAAAAAAGCTAAAAAACTAAAAAAACTATAAAGGTAAAAACCAATAAAAAACTAAAAAAAAAACTGAAAAAACTAAAAAAAGGCAAAAACTACAAAAAAAACTAAAAACTAATAAAAAAAGTAAAAAAGCTAAAAAACTAAAAAAACTAAAAAAAGGTAAAAAACTAAAAAAAATAAAAAATAAAAAAAACTAAAAAAAAGGAAAAAACTGAAAAATAAGCTAAAATAAAGGTAAAAACCAATAAAAAACTAAAAAAAAAAGGAAAAAACTAATAAATGACGACACTCAAAGAGAAAAAAAAGGCAAAAACTACAAAAAAAACTAAAAACTAATAAAAAAAAATAAAAAAGCTAAAAAACTAAAAAAACTAAAAAAAGGCAAAAACTACAAAAAAACTAAAAACTAATAAAAAAGCTAAAAAACTAAAAAAACTAAAAAAAAGGCAAAAACTACAAAAAAACTAAAAACTAATAAAAAAAATAAAAAAGCTAAAAAACTAAAAAAAACTAAAAAAACTAAAAAAAGGTAAAAAACTAAAAAAACTAAAAACTAAAAAAAACTAAAAAAGGTAAAAACTAAAAGAACTAAAAAAGAAAAAAATAAATGACGACACTCAAAGAGAAAGCGACCAGGACAAAAGGAATGTTCGATTAGCAATCAACAAAGCACCGGGACACAGGGAGTATAAATGACGACCAGGACATAAGTAAAAAAAAAAACTATCTATATATATAAAAATAAGTTGTTTGTGGATCTGTGGATCGTGGATCAGGTGACGTCACCTGAAAAAACTGGATCAGGTGACGTCAAAACTGAAAAAACTAAAAAAAGGCAAAAACTACAAAAAAAACTAAAAACTAATAAAAAAAATAAAAAAGCTAAAAAACTAAAAAAACTAAAAAAAGGCAAAAACTACAAAAAAAACTAAAAACTAATAAAAAAGCTAAAAAACTAAAAAAACTAAAAAAAAGGCAAAAACTACAAAAAAACTAAAAACTAATAAAAAAAATAAAAAAGCTAAAAAACTAAAAAAACTAAAAAAAGGTAAAAAACTAAAAAATAAATAACGACCGGGACACAGGGACACAACTACAACGGGGACACCGGGGGAAACAGGGGGATATAAATGACGACCGGGACAAAAAAACTAAAAAGAAATAAAAACTAAAAACTAATAAAAAAAACTAAAAAATCTAAAAATCTAAATAAGCTAAAAAAGAAAAAAAAAGGAAAAAAATAAAGGAGAAAAACAAAACTAAAAAACGAATGTATATACAGACCGGGACACCGGGATACAAATGATGACCGGGACCCGGGACACAGGGAATATAAATGACGACCGGGACACAGGGACACAACTACAACGGGGACACCGGGGGAAACAGGGGGATAACCTGACAATCTATTTATATGCAAAGACAATGGGACAGCAAAGAATGTTGTATATTCGCAAGTTTTACGTAGTTAAAACCATATATATATATATATCTATATTCACAGGTGGGACATAGGGACACAACTACAATGGCGCGTAACTATTATGGCGTGTAACGACTTACGCGCGCGGGGGGGCTTGGGGGGGGCGCGAAGCGCCCCCACCAACTAGGTGTTGGGGTGGCGCGAAGCGCCACCCCAACAGCTAGTATATATATAAAAATAAGTTGTCTGTGTGTGGATCTGTGGATCAGGTGACGTCATGTTTGTCCGCATATGACGTCTGAATTATTTCACACTAATACAAAAGAAGAAAAAAACTAAAAAAGGTAAAAACTACAAAAAAAACTAAAAAGAAAAAAAAACTAAAAAAGCTAAAAACTAAAAAAAAACTAAAAAAAGGTAAAAATCTAATAACTAAAAAAAAACTGAAAAAAATAAAAAAAAGGCAAAAACTACAAAAAAAATAAAAACTAATAAAAAAAACTAAAAAAGCTAAAAAACTAAAAAAACTAAAAAAAACCTAAAAAAAGGTAAAAAACTAAAAAAAAACTAAAAACTAAAAAAGAAAAAAACTAAAAAAAAGGAAAAAACTGAAAAATAAAAGAGAAAAAGAAAACTAAAAAAATATCAATAAATATATATAAAAATAAGTTGTTTGTGGGTTATGTCTGTCTGTCTGTCTGTCGAGTGACGTCGTGTTTGTCCGCATATGACGTCTGAATTATTTCACACTAATACAAAAGAAGAAAAAAACTAAAAAGGTAAAAACTACAAAAAAAACTAAAAAGAAAAAAAACTAAAAAAGCTAAAAAACTAAAAACTAATAAAAAAGCTAAAAAACTAAAAAAACTAAAAAAAGGCAAAAACTACAAAAAAAACAAAACTAATAAAAAAAATAAAAAAGCTAAAAAACTAAAAAAACTAAAAAAAGGTAAAAAACAAAAAAAACTAAAAACTAAAAAAGAAAAAACTAAAAAAAAGGAAAAAACTGAAAAATAAGAGAAAAAGAAAACTAAAAAAATATTAATAAATATAAAAAATATAAATATAAATATAATATAAATTAGCAATCAACAAAGCACCGAGACACAAATGACGACCGGGACACAGGGAGTATAAATGACGACCAGGACATAAGTAAAAAAAAAAAACTAAAAAAACTAAAAAAATGGTAAAAACTACAAAAAAACTAAAAACTAATAAAAAAACTAAAAAATCTAAAAATCTAAATAAACTAAAAAAGATAAAAAAGAAAAAAGGAAAAAAATAAAGGAGAAAAAGAAAACTAAAAAACGAATGTATATACAGACCGGGACACCGGGATACAAATGACGACCGGGACACAGGGAATATAAATGACGACCGGGACACAGGGACACAACTACAATGGGGACGCCGGGGGGCACAGGGGGATATAAATGACGACCGGGACACCGGGACACAAGGAATATAAATGACGCCCGGGACACTCAAAGAGAAATCACAGACTGGAACACCGGGACACAAATGACGACCGGGACACAGGGAATATAAATGACGACCGGGACACAGGGACATAACTACAAAGGGGACGCCGGGGTGCACAGGGGGATATATAAATGACGATGGCGACTCAGGGAATGGTCGATTAGCAATCACCATCAACAAAGCTCAAGGGCAATCATTAGAATCATGAGGTATAGATCTGAATACGGATTGTTTTCCCATGGACCATTATATGTTGCATGTTCAAGAGTCGGTAAACCTGACAATCTATTTATATGCACAGACAATGGGACAGCAAAGAATGTTGTATATTCGCAAGTTTTACGTAGTTAAAAACATATATATATATATATATATATATATATATATATATATATATATATATATATATATATATATATCTATATTCACAGGTGGGACATAGGGACACAACTACAATGGCGCGTAACTAATATGGCGCGTAACGACTTACGCGCGCGGGGGGGCTTTGGGGGGGCGCGAAGCGCCCCCACCAACTAGGTGTTGGGGTGGCGCGAAGCGCCACCCCAACAGCTAGTATATATATATATATATATACTAGCTGTCGGGGTGGCGCTTCGCGATATCCCCCTGTGCCCCCGGCATCCCCGTTGTAGTTGTGTCCCTGTGTCCCGGTCGTCATTTATATTCCCAGTATCCCGGTCGTCGTTTATATTCCCGGTATCCCGGTCGTCATTTGTGTTTCGGTGTCCCGGTCTGTAATTTATCTTTGAGTGTCCCGGTCGTCATTTATATCTCCCGGTCGTTATTTGTGTCCCAGTGTCCCAGTCGTGTAATTTCTCGTCATTTCTATTCCCTGTGTCCCGGTTATTAGTTTTCTTTTTCTCCTTTATTTTTCAGTTTTTTTCCTTTTTTTAGTTTTTTTCTTTTTCAGTTTTTAGTTTTTGTAGTTTTTTTTTATTAGTTTTTAGTTTTTTTTCTTTTTAGTTTTTTTTGTAGTTTTTACCTTTTTTTAGTTTTTTTAGTTTTTTTTTCTTTTTTAGTGTTTAGTTTTTTGCCTTTTTTTAGTTTTTTTTTAGTTTTTTAGCTTTTTTAGTTTTTTTAGTATTTTCTTTTTAGTTTTTTTTTGTAGTTTTTACCTTTTTTAGTTTTTTTTCTTCTTTTGTATTAATGCTAAAGCCAAAGTTCGAACCTGGAACCTCTCGGACCTAGAACCTGGAACATAACGCTTTACCAACTCAGCAACTTCGGCTTGAATACATTCGTTTTTGAATTGGTATATGATGAAATAATTCGGACGTCATATGTGGACAGACAGGCAGACACACAAACAAACAACTTATTTTTATATATATAGATGTATGTATATATATATGTATATATATATATATATATATATATATATATATATATATATATATATATATATATATATATATATATATATATATATACTAGCTATTGGTATGGTGCTTCCCCCCCCCCGCGCGTAAGTCGTTACGTGCCATATTAGTTACATTAGTTACGCCATTGTAGTTGTGTTCCTGTGTCCCACCTGTGAATATAGATAGATATACATATATTTTTTAACTACATAAAACTTGCGAATATACAACATTCTTCGCTGTCCCATTGTCTGTGCATATACAAAGCATTATATACTTATAATGACGTCATATGCAAACCCTCTTTTTACAAACAAACAAACATGCATACATACAACTTATTTTTTTATAGATAGATAGATATACATATACACTATAAATTAACTACGTAAAACTTGCGAATATTCAACATTCTTCGCTGTCCCATTGTTTGTGCATATAAAAAGATTGTCAGGTTTACCAACCCTTGAACATGCAACATACAATTGTCCATGGGAAAAACAATCCGTATTAAGATCTATACCGCATTTTTATACCACATTTATTCCTCGGGAATGCGAGGAATAAGAACAGCCTCACCCTCAAAAGGCCATCTCAAGATTGTTGCCTCTGTTACGTTTTCCATTTTTTTTTTACGACAAGTCGCGTGCCATTGCAAAGCTTTGGTGGGTTAAAATTTGGTAACAGTATTATTGGTACGCCTATTTTTAGTTGTAGCACGTGTGGTGGAAACCCTGGGAGATCCAGGGAATTTAAAAATTCAGATGGATAATTAGTCACTTCATTTGGTTCCAGAACTGTGTCGACTGACTTGTAAATGACTGCCTGGTCTCGAATCTTGGTCAAAATAATATTGTTGATTTCGTGGACGTCTTTATTCTTGGCTGCCAGAATCGCTCGTTGTCTTAGCCAATTATGATTTTTATAATTGGTTAGGGCAGTTATATACGTCCTGAAATTAAGTCTACTGGGAGCTTTCCGTTTCCAATTGCCAGCAATTGATCTGAAAATATTTCATCAGAGTCTTCGTTTTGCACTCGGACACGCATATTTATAGTTAATTTTAATAAATCGAGTATATTGCTTAGTGAACCTTCCTTTGGCCATGCATGGTGTTTTTTGATTCAGTGCACCGCATGGTCCATGCATCATATTTTTACCACAATATCATATAAGCCCTTATCGATATTTTCATCAGGAATTTCACCGGAAATCACATCGTCAATTTCATTAGAAGTAATTTTATCATGTAGCCAGATTAGTATATGTGCGTGTGGGAATCCTCGTTTTTGCCATTCCATTGAGTACATCCATCATCGCACTGACCCAAACACTTTAAGTTTTACTATGTATTTTATCAGTGATTTCAACTTGAAATACTGAAATACGGCTCAATCTAATCGTTTTTCTTATCAAAAATCAGGAAATATAACTCATGTTTCCAAATGAAGTCGTTTGGAGCCCAAATTCAAGATCAAGGTCATTTTATGCCTACTTTCAAAGTAAAAGGGCAAATTTATCATAGAGGAGGCTCTCTTCTACCATTCTCAGGTGAGCATCACAAATTTTGACAACTGTACTTCATCAGTGCTAGTAATGCTGAATTGAATGCATGTTGCGGAATTTCTCCCGGCGTTGAAAGGACCATCGCTTTCCAGTTGCAACATCTTTTCCACAATAATAATAATTTAGTGCATCTGTTCAAAACAGCAATCGACTTGATGCCTACTGACACGCATAAAATGGTTATTTCCGCTAACAAACCGACTACTGCTGAAAATGTGCGTAGATACAATGCTCCAACTATCAACAAAGTGGCGATCGTTATGGTCGGTGATCAGTTCTTACCTCGAGATATTATTCTTTATTGGCGAAACAATCAGTTGACAAGAATTGCTGAAACTCATCGATGCTACGATGTCCTACAATATCCTATCATTTTTTGGGATAGAGCAGACGGCTATCACTTTAATATTAAATTGATCAATCTTGCCACTAACAAAGAAATGGATAAGAAATGCAACGCAATGAACTATTATGGCTACAGAATAATGATTCGTTAGGATGAAGAGAATTATATTTTAAAATGCTGTCAACTGTTTCACCAATACGTCGTTGTTATGTATGCAAAGATTGAATCAGAACGTTTGCTATACATCCGTCAGAATCAGGCCAAGCTCCGCTCTGAAGAATACATTCATTTGCGAGATACAGTTGTAAATGACGGTAATACCACTAACTTAGGAAGAGTAACGATTTTGCCTTCGTCATAGGCTGGCAGTGTGCGTCATTTGCATGAGTATGCTCAAGATGCGCAATCATAAATGGTTAAGTGAACGAGTGATTCTGGCAGCCAAGAACAAAGACGTGTAGGAAATAAACAATATTATTCTGACCAAGATTCAAGACCAGGCAGTCATTTACAAGTCAGTCGACACAGTTCTAGAATCAAATGAAGCGGTTAACTATCCATCAGGATTTTTAAACTCCCGTATCTCCCAGAGTTTCCACCACACGTGCTACAACTAAAAATAGGCGTACCAATAATACTGTTGCGAAATGTTAACCCACCAAAGCATTGCAATGGCACGCGACTTACCGTAAAAAAACAAACAATGGAAATCGCAATAGAGGCAACAATCTCGACAGGGCCTTCCGAGGGTGAGGCTGTTATTATTCCTCGCACTCCCATTATTCCAACGGATCTGCCTTTTCAATTTAAAAGATTGCAATTTCCAATTCGATTAGCCTTTGCAATCACCATCAACAAAGCTCAAGGGTAATCTTTAGAAAAATGCGGTTTAGATCTTAATAGGGATTGTTTTTCGCATGGACAATTAATTATATGCTGCATATTCTAGAGTCGGTAAACCGGACAATCTGTTTATATGCACAGACAATGTGACAGCGAAGAATGTTGTATATCCACAAGTTTTACGCTCGCACCTTGCATACGTGTTCCTTTAGTGGGGGAGGGTTAGGCTTGAGTCTCAGAGAGAAACTAGTATATCAGAGTATATCAGAGGCATTACCAGTTGTATATCCGCAAGTTTTACACAGTTAAAAATTAGCACCTTGCACACGTGTTGCTGGGGCACGTTCCTGAAAAAACTAAAAAATAAAGAAAAAAAGGAAAAACTAAAAAAAAAGACTAAAAAAGGTAAACAACTAAAAAAAAACTAAAAAGAAAAAAATAAAAGAACTAAAAACTAAAAAAAAACAAAAAAAAGTAAAAACAATTAAATAACCATATATAATAATTAAATAACAAAAGAAAACCAAAACTTTGAAGCTTAGTAGATATCATTGTTAGAACTTGGACTTGCTTTAATAATCAAATATCTTTGAAAAAACTACAATAGAACACAAGGGACAATGAGAATCCATATATTGAAGCCTGCCGCGTGCTGTGCTGGGGCCCAGCGGCGAAGCTGCCGGGACCCAGCTAGTTTCCTATATAACAAAGGAAGATAACTCTTATTGTGGATAAAGCGATGATACAAATTGACTAAGGGGGTGGATAAGGTCCATTTTCGGAATTCATGCATAAAAAACTTCAAACCGGATAAAAACCTGCATAGGATTCTACAGAAAGAGCTTCGTCTGCTTCAGTCATAATTGCTAAGTTACTTTTAGGTCTTCTTTAATGGTCATTAGTCGACAAAAGGAAAAGACGGTTGCTGAGATATAATCACCTCCTCACAACTTTTGTGCAAGTTTATGGTTCAGTTCAAATCTCCATGATGCTGCTTCTGTTTAAAATAATTGTTTGAATGTTTATAGTAGTTTAGAATTTTTTTTTTTTTTTTTTTTTTTTTTTTTTTTTTTTTTTTTTTTTTTTTTTTTTTTTTGGCTAGTGAGGCCCATACACTTGACAAATAAACCTTAAAAGTTCTTTTGGGCTCCTATTTATTATTTTGCAATATTGTACTTTATACAATTGATAAATCTTCATAACTCTCAGTCACTCGTTAATCCAAAAACTGTAATGATATACAGTAGGTAACTGTGGCATCCTTAAAGAGATTAAATAAAAAAAAAGTTTTTTCAACAGAAAGTAAGGAGCAACATTAAAACTTAAAACGAACAGAAATTATTGCGTATATGAGGGAGTTCGATCCCTCGTCAATGCCTCACTCTTTACGCTAAAGTTTGAATTTTGTTTCAATTCTTTAAGAATGACCCCTGAATTAAAAAGTGTTTAATTAGAATAAATATCTCTTAAGAAAGTACTATTTAGCCTAAATGAGGGGGCGAATCCCTCATATAAAAAATAATTTCTCTTCGTTTTATGTTTTAATGTTGCTCCTTATCTTTCGTTGAAAAAATTTGTTCTTTATTTATTTTCTGGTCATTTTCTAAATGATGCTGGGAAATCCGGCGCTTATTCATGGTTCACAACTTGCAGCCCTTCTTCTGGGGACTGTTGAGGATAAAGTGATCTTCAAAGTTCGACTATTCTGAACAAAGGGGCAATCTCAAAATCTTAATCAGGTGACTTTGGGAAAAAATGAGGGTGGTAGAGGGGCCTAGTTGCCCTCCAATTTTTAAGATCACTTAATAAGAGCACTACAACTTTTAATTTCCGTTCGAGTAAGCCCTCTCGCAATATTCTAGAACCAGTGGTTAATACTTTTACATAGTTACACTAGCTGTTGGTGTGGCGCTTCGCGCCACCCAACACCTAGTTGGTGGGGTGCTTCGCGCCCCCCCCGCGCGCGTAAGTCGTTACATGCCATATTAGTTACGCGCCATTGTAGTTGTGTCCCTGTGTCCCACCTGTGAATAGATATATATATATATATATATATATATATATATATATATATATATATATATATATATATATATATATATATATATATATATATATATATATATATATATATATATATATATGTTGCATATAAATAGATTGTCAGGTTTACTGACTCTTGAACATGCAACATATAATTGTCCATGGGAAAAACAATCCGTATTCAGATCTATACCTCATTATTCTAATGATGTGTCCCTGTGTGCCGGTCGTCATTTATATTCCCTGTGCCCCGGTCGTCATTTGTGTCCCGGTGTCCCATTTGGTAATTTCTCTTTGAATGTCCCGGTCGTCATTTATATTCCCTGTGTCCCGGTGTCCTGATCGTCATTTGTGTCCCCGTGTCCCGGTCTGTAATTTCTATTCGAACAATCCCTGTGTCCCGGTCGTCATTTATATATCCCGCCTGTACCCCCGGCGTCCCCGTTGTAGTTGTGTCCCTGTGTCCCGGTCGTCATTTATATTCCCTGTGTCCCGGTCGTGATTTGTGTCCGGGTGTCCCAGTCTGTAATTTCTCTTTGAGGTTCCCGGTCGTCATTTATATTCCCTGTGTCCCGGTCGTCATTTGTGTCCCGGTGTCCCGGTATGTAATTTCATCAGTTGACAAACATGACGTCAGTCTACAAACAACTTCATGACGCATACAGCTCAATCCTTATAATGACGTAAGTCGACAAACATGACGTCAGTCGACACACAAACATGACGTCACTCGACACACACACACACACACAGACAACTTATTTTTATATATATAGATATACACCTCTTGATAACCTAGATGCATGTGTTGTCTTTTGGTTTAGTTTAATATACCCCTCAACATTCACTGAATTTCCCCTTTTCTTAAAGACAAATCTTGCATGGAAACAGAAGTAGCAGCAATTATGATCCCGAAAATTCCAAGTCAATGCCCTTAGATATTGCTAGTGTGGATGCAAACAGTTTATTTTATTTTAATTTGGCATCCCGGACATTCTTTGAAGATTCTACCTAACGCTTGGCTTTTTTAGATACACCCAGAATCAACAATTCCGTTTCAATGATAAATCCTGTACGTAAACATTGAGCAAATTGCATAGTTTACAACCCTTGTCCAGAGGCAATGGGCAGGTTTTCAAAAAACCCTGAACAAGATGCTCGAAATCTATGTAAATGGTCCGAAAAATATATGCCTGTCAACTTATAATATTAACCTCACTTTAAGGGAAATGTTGGAGTCTCACCTTACATACAAGGGAGGGTCGGGTCAAAAATCTCCGGATGACATTTGGTTTTTTAAAGCTCGTGGTCTTGATATGACATGTCCTATCATGCTCTAAAAATAATGGGAAAACTCACAAACCCTTTACTGGGATTATTAAGAGGAGCCCAACTTTTCACTTTATTCTCAAGATGTGGCTAAAAGCAAGAGGTTTTTTATGCTGAAACATGAGGAAAATGGCTGTTTAACTCCCAGATCTAACACGCTGATCACGCTACTATCCATTCAACAGAAAATGATGGAGTGATTCATAAATTGGCACCTGATTAATAATTCAGGTAAAGGAAAATTGAGTTCTACAAAACAAATAGGTTCAAAATCAAATGCTTCATAGAAATACCGGTGTGTACCAACCGCACATGGCGCATAGAGCGAGCTTCGGAACTCAGCAGTATTTTTTAGGTGTACTTCTAGACATAGAAGGGAGGTTTGACAGTACTAATTTTGAATCCAAAGAAACTTCCATCGAAGAAGAGGGATTAAATACATCTACAGAGTAGTAAAGCTCCGAAGTGCTAAGGAATAGACAATTAATAGTGGAGATAAGGAGATCAAAAATTTAAGGGACTTTACCAATGGGACGCGCTAAAATGGGGCTTCAATTCACGTAAATGTATGTGAAAAAGTATTCTTTAAATCAAGGTGGGGGGGGGTAATTCTTCTTTTTTTATTTTTTCAATGAAAATACCAAAAAAAGTGTTTTTCGACAAAAAAACTAATAAAGGTATTTCTAAATTCTTGAGTGGAAGGGATGATTGATCGCTCTCCCCAGTTGACGTAACTGCCCTCAGGTTGTAGTAAGCTCTCCGTAAATGCTGGACCTTGTCATGAACGATTTGTTGAGTCTATTGAAACGACATTTTTTGGTACACTCATGTTCATGCTGATGATCCAGTTGCTTTCTTTAGAGGCAAGTGTTAGGAGACCCTGCTTGAACAGGGAAAACATATGCTGAATATTAATTGGGTATGATCACAAAAACCTAACTGCGATTTACTGTTGAAGAGATTGAGGCAGTAGTATTAATAATTAATAAATAAGAAGAAATAGGAGGTTTCTCTCCCTCTAAGAACGCTTAGTCACTTACTAAAAGAAAAAAAAAAACAGAAAAATATCTGGGGACCATTTTCGATCATCAGTGGAGGAGGAGAGTGTATTGTGTCTTTGAAGCAGGGAAGGCCACGAAATTCTTATTCCAATACCAAACGCTTTAGAGAGGGGGCCAGAGTATAGTGCAAATTAAACTTATGTATCTATATAAGACGGTAATTTGACCAGTTCTGTAATGTGGAATAGCAATTTTGCAGTCCCAACTGCCAAAAATATTGGGGGGGGGGGTAAAAACACATTTTTCAAAATCTGGATGGACAATTTCTTTTTTTTCAACACAATTAGCAAATAAAGGCCATTTTTTGGACGAAAATACAAAAAAAAAAGTTTTTCGAAATCTAAGAGGCTGCAAAACAATCTATGGGGTATCAAATGCCCCTCGGCACAATTAGTGGCAATGAAAGCAGTCTGGGTCCATTCAACTAAAGTCATAACCCACACGACCCAATTCATAAGGGTGCAGGGGGTAGCCTGCCTAATCACCTCGGTGTATCATGAAACTGTCATAGTACCTAGGGAGCTATGTGTAAGACTTCAATCTATAGAAAGCTTTCTGGAGAAAGAAGCGGTAAATGGTATGTTGAGGTTGCGCTAAGATTTCAGATTGAAACAAAGGATAGAAAAGAAACATTTACGTACCCATGGAAAGTCGAAGAAATAATATCATGTTGCGGGAAAACCCCAAAAGGTATCTGGATTTGCATGATATAGCCCTTAATGTTCAAGTTGTTTATTCATTGACGCAATAAAGAACCGGTTACCAAATGACATATAGCGATCGCAATTTCTATCCGTCGGTCTGTCTGTCTGTCTGTCGGTCCCGGTTTTGCTAGTTCGGGTACTTCCAGATAATCTAGGACGATGAAAGCTGGTGGGCGTATCAGAGACCAGACGAGATTAAATCAGAAATAGTCACTTCCCTGATTCGACCATCTGGGGGGGGGGGCCTAACGAGATAGTTGAGAAGAGTTTTATTTGCCCATAAAAAAAATGATTGTTGTTCTTAAGTGTGGGTTGCTGGATTAGTGGTATAATTCTCCCTCAGGTTGCGAGGGGTCTCAGGTTAGAATCCCGGACAACCTCATTTTTTACGCGAAGAGGATCCGAAACTAGATACGTGATCAATATAGCTATCGCTGAAATTTGGCAAGCGTATCAGGGACCGGACCATATTAAATTAGAAATAGTCGCCTCCCCGATTCGACCATCTGGGGGGGGGTGGTAGTGGAAGGACGATATATTCAGAAAAATTAGAAAAAATGAGGTGTTTTTAACTTACGAAGGGGGGAACGGATCTAAATGAAATTCGACATTTAGAAGGACCTCGTGTCTCAGAGCTGTTATTTTAAATTCCGGCAGGATCTAGTTACATTAGGGGGAGTTGGAGGGGGGAAACCGGAAATCTAGGAAGACGCTTAGAGTGGAGAGATCGGGATGACACTTGGTGGGAAGAATAAGCACCTATCCTAGATACGTGATTGACATAACTGACCGGATCCGCTCTCTTTGGGGGAGTTGGGGGGGAGGGTTGATTTCCAGCGCTTTGGTGAGTTTGCTTCTGGACGTGCTAGGACGATGAAAATTGGTAGGCGTGTCAGGGACCTGTACAAATTCATTTGATAACAGTTGTTTCCCCGATTTGACCATCTGGGTGGGGCTGGAGGGAGGGGAAATCGTGAAAATTGAGCCAAGTTTATCTCACGAATGGGTAATCGGATCTTAATGAAACTTGATATATAGAAAGATATCATGTCTCAGATACTCTATTTTCAATTCCGATCGGTCCGGGGACATTGAGGGTGCGGAGGGAAAAGGGAAACCTTGGAAACTGGAAATCTTGGAAAACACTTACAGTGGAGAGATCGGGATGAAACTTTATGGGAAGAATAAGCACAAGTTCTAGATACGTGTATTGACATAACCGGACCAGATTCGGTCTCTTTAGGGGAGTTGGGTGATTTCTAGTGCTTTGGCGAGTTCGAGAATACGCACAAGTTCTAGATGTATAATTGACATAAGCGGACAGGATCCGATCCCTCGTCACAAGTGCAACATGAGCTCTTAGCTCTTGTTTCATTGGTCGCTTTCAGCTTAGCGTGAGACAAGACAAAGACGACTGATAGAATAGATGGAAAATATATAATTTAGGCTATACATTTTCACATTAGGGGGAGGTAAAGTATTTAGACAGTGTGAAGAATATAAGGTAAGGGCCATATTATGCAAGTATCAAGACATTTATTCCCACCTTTGCAAGGAAGAATGATTAGAAAAGAAGTCCAACAAGAGCCCTTAAATGCTGGAGCAATCTGGATTAATTCCTTTCCTTCATAGTACACGGACGACTGCATTATTTAATCTTCTCTAAAGTCCCTCTTTTTTGCGAGAAAAATTTTGGAATATAAAAAAGTACAGCACCTATTCACTAGAAACTTTGAATAAAATAATTAAAGCATCATCCCGTTTTCTTCTTTCGACTTTGTCTTTACCTTTTAGTTTAATTATATATACTTGTAAGCTCTAAAATTTTTGAATTTTAGGTTTTATTACTCTTGTTAAACAAATTACATAAGCAAGAATATTACGCTGTTGGATCTTTTGCGTTGGCCCCCGTTTTCTAGAACTGATAGGAACCTGGCAAGTTGCTTATGAATTTAACGACTTTTCCCCAGTTCCCTTTTCAACCTACCCAATACTCCACATCAGATATAAGAAAACTTTTCTCCCCTGTATAATTAAAATGTTGTGCCTCTTTAGTGTGTTTTATCCTTGCCTCTCTGGAAGTCTACTATTTGAAAATTTGAATGCAAAATATCCATCTTCAAGATGATTGCTATGTATTAGTGTTACGCATTCTAATTGACCTTTTTTGACCTTTGGTATTATGGCCTGAATTTCCTCCTCCTTACTCTTTTCACCATTCATTATGCTTAGTTTATTTTATTAAATTTTGGACACGCTATTATTACATTATATAAACTTTATTTTATTGTTTAGAGATCCTATTATGCATAGACCTTACCTTAGACTTGTAGATCCCACTGTGCCACCAGAGGCACCTAGGGCATCCACAAGACTTCGCCAATCTTTTCTGAATTGGGCAGCTACGTATATGTCTTCCCAATCGGTTTGAAGAGAAGCATGGATACTGCGCAGATCAGACTGATATCTTCGTCGTAGAGTTCCCAGGTCTTCGACTTCCGTTTGGGTGCCAATGTAAAATGGCTTTTGGGATTTGAGTGTCCTGCATTCGGAGAACATGGCCCAAGTATCTCCACCTTCGAGCTCTAATGATATCGGTCATCAGAGGCTGGCTGGTAAGTTTGCGTACTTTTTCATCTGCGATTCTCTCTGACCAATATTTAAATTTTTCGAAAACAATTGTTCTCGAACGCAAGGGTTCTCTCCTCCTGCTATTGATTCAAAATCCAGGTTTCTGCTGCGCAAAAGATGACCGGGATGACATTGCTGTTAAACAAACGTAACTTATTATGGATGACACCCCATAATTCGTTTTTAAGGTTTGACTGTTATTCTTGATCCTCCTTCCTTTTTTTTATGAGAGGTGGAATCGGTTACAATATTGCTTATGGTTGTATTTTTGAAATTGAAAGTAAAAAAGTTTCTTATCTTAAGTCGCTTAGATTCGGTAAATGTTATTATACAAGATCCCGATCAAGTAGAATAACAATAAACCTTCGGTTCCAACTGATTCAGTTTTTTTTAACGAAATTCAGCTCACGGATAGTGGATGCAGGAAAATCGCAAAAACGTTCACACAGAAACGATTCTCTATAGCCGTTTGAGCGCAAAGACATTACGAGACATTTAAAAAGCATTCGCATAGGAATAGGCTAAATCAAGTTCTAGAAGCCAAGGGCTAACCTATATTTGCCTAGACTAACTATGCCTAACGAAAAATCTATCTTATTTTTTTGGCTCATTTCCCTGGAAATATCCCCCTAGGACTCGCCTATTAAAATTTTGTATTAAAAGAACAGGACCCTCATATTGTTTGTCAATTATTAATGAAAAAATTTTGATAAACATGTTTAGTTTCTCAGTTACTTGCAGTTTTTTGGCTCTACAAAGCTTTAAATTTACAATAACGGATGCGATTTTCAACAGCTTAGCAGAAACATCTCAACGCTGCCGTTGAATCGTTGTGACGCAGAAACTTGCAGCAAAAACGGAGAAAATTTGACGGATCACGCAAGCGTTTTTGCTTGAAATCGTACCAGTGGGAACCCAGGGAAAGGGCATGTAAGTTATGCTTCGGTCTCAAAACCCAGGTGTAGCTTATATTACCGCTTATAAGAATATATCCTAATCATAGTTGATGAACAATTTGATCATTAAAAAGTGCCTTAGATAGAAACAACAATTCTCAATAAAACAAACTACACATTGAATTTCAGGTGTTGCTCATAATATCATTTATAGAAAAATATCCTACTGACAATTGATGAACAATTTGATAAAAAAAGAAGGCCTTTAGATAGAAACAACGATATTCAGTGAACCAATTTACCCACAGATTTACTGAGACAAATTGACGTCTAACTTCAAAACAAGTTTGGCAAAATTGTTATCTTGAGCGCAAATAGAATATGAAAAATATAAAGGAGATAGAGAAATTCTGCTTCTAAGAAAGTGGAGGGTGAAAATACAGAATATACAAAAACAGTTATGTGCGTAAGAATAGACAAATACCACACTTTGTTGGCATTGCTTAAAAATAGAACGAAGTAAAAATAGAAATGCAATTAGTCCCATAGCAAAGGTGCCTGCAGGAAACTATTAATTCCTAGAATTTCTTTTTTTGTAATGGAATGTTTCTGTCGAATTCAATTTGAAGCAAAAAGCAACTTATTTTCGTGGGATAAGATCCCGATCAAGTAGAATCACAATAAAGCTTTGGTTCCCACTGACACGCCATTTTTTTTTTTTTTTAACGTAAAAACGGCTCACGGATAGCGGATGCAGAAAAATCGCAAAAATGTTCATACAGAAACGGTCCTTTATAGCCGTTTAAGTGCAAAGATATTATGAGAAATTTAACAAGCATACCCATAGGAATAGGCTAAATCAAGTTC
Source organism: Artemia franciscana (assembly GCF_032884065.1). Classification (NCBI taxonomy): domain Eukaryota; kingdom Metazoa; phylum Arthropoda; class Branchiopoda; order Anostraca; family Artemiidae; genus Artemia; species Artemia franciscana. The sequence continues at coordinate 22,644,168 of NC_088867.1, read as the reverse complement.
TAGAAGACAAGGGCTAACCTATATTTATCTAGACTAACTATTCCTAACGAAATATAAGTCTTATCTTTTTGGCTCATTTCCCTGGAAATATCCCCCCAGGACTCGCCTATTAAAATTTTGTATTGAAAAAAAAATCAGGTCCCTCATGTTCTTTGTCAAGTATTGATGGGAAAATTTAGATAAACATGTTTAGTTTCTCAGTTACTTGCAATTTTTTTGATTCTACAAAGCTTTCAATTTACAACAACGATTTTCGCGCACATTTCAACACAGCCGTTGAACCGTTGTGACGCAGAAACTTGCAGCAAAAAAAGGAGAAAATTTGATGGATCACGGAAAAACGGCCATCGCACCAGTGGGAACCCAGGGAAAGGCAGTATAAGTTGTGCTTCGGTCTGATAACCCAGGTGTAGTTTGTATTACTATTTATAAGAATATATTGTACTAATAGTTGATGAATAATTTGATCATGAAAAAAGGCCTTTAGATAGAAACAACAATGTTCAATGAACCAAGCTATACTTTGAATTTCAGGTGTTGTACATAATGGTATTCAAGAGTTATAAAACTAATTAAAAAAACACTGTTTGTCTCAGGATTAAAAATTATTGGAAAAGTTTCACCGACACACGATTAGTAGCCCAAACTATGGATACTTATAGAAAAAAGACGAGAAGATGAAAAACATTAAAAATGTGAAAAACACTATGTCAACAAATAACGAACAGAAATTAATTTAAAAGACTTTTTTCGCGGAATAAATTTTTCAAAGAAAAGTTAAGAGCTCCATTAAGCCAAAATGAGCAGAAATAGAGTCAAATAATCTTTCAAGCGTATAATCTACCACAAATCACTATTAATAAGTAAACGAAACCTAATAAATAAATGAGTCAAACTCAAATCGAGTAAAAATTAACATGAGTAGGGATGATGACCCCCATGCCTTCTCAAGACTTTACTGAAAACTAAGTATGTTTTAAATGTTTTCACTTATTTTTACTTTCATAAATAAAAAAATATCATAAACTTTAAAGAATAAATATCAGTATCAGACAGTTCTTGGTAACGAACTGTAAGTAAGGAGCGACCCGGTTCAATAGTAACCGAAACTGTAAAAAATGGAGTTTTGATACCAGTAGATACATCAAAAGAATAAGATTTTTATGCTGATTTTAAATATATAAGTTTCAGCAAGTTTAATCTTATCCGTCAATAGTTACGAGCCTAAGAAAAGTGCCTTATTTTCGAAAAAAAAACCTAAAAGTCATAGAATCTTAATGAAAATAACACCATCAGGTTCAGCATATCAGAGAACCTGGATCATGGATCACGTTATCACGGATGCGTGTTTATTTGTTGTTGTTTTTTTCCCAGGGGGGATCTTACCGACCCAGTGGTCCTAGAATGTCGCGAGAAGGCTCATTCGAATGGAAATTAAAGGTTCTAGTGTCTTTTTGAAGTAACCAAAAAATGGAGGGCAACTAGACCCCTCACACCCTCATTTTTTCCCAAAGTCATCGGACTGAAATTTTGAGATAGCCATTTTGTTCAGCATAGTCGAAAAATTAATAACTAAGTCTTTGAGGACGACTTAATCCCCCACAGTCCTCCGGAGGAAGGGCTGCAAGTTGTGGGCTTTGCTCATTGTTTACGTATAGTATTGGTTACTGGGAAGTATACAGACGTTTTCAGGGGTATTTTTCTGGTGGGGGAGAAGTTTACATGGGAAAATCTTTCAATAGTGGAATTTTTCATGGGGGAAGAGAATTTTTCATGAAGAGGGCATTGAATTTCCCATAATTATTAAAACATGATCAGAAACTAGATTAAAAAAAAGTTTTTTCAATTGAAAGTAAGGAGCAGCATTAAAACTTAAAACGAACAGAAATTATTACGCATACGAGGGAATTTGCCCCCTCATCAATAATATCTCGCTCTTTACGCTAAAGTATTTTTAGTACTTTCAAAAGAGCTATTTAGTCTAATTAAACGACTTGTGTGATTCAGGGCTCGTTCTTAAGAAATTGGAACAAAATTCGAACTTTAGCGTAAAGAGAGAGGTATTGACGAGGCAGTAACCCCCTCATATGCGTAATAATTTCAATTCTTTTATAGTTATAATGTTGCTCCTTACTTTCAGTTCAAAAAGCTTGTTTTTTTTTATTTAGACTGACAAACCACTGTCATTTTTTTTTCAGCCAAGGTGCAGGGTGTTTTTTCATAGCTGTAAAATTTTTGGAAGAACAGGGCGATAAGCCTGCGTTCCACGGTTATAATATTAAAAACTATAGTAATGTCAGTGGTCAAGCATAGTTCTGAAGTTTAGGAGCTCCAAAAAATGGAGGAAGCTTTGCTAAATATTTTCAGAAGAAATTACCTTCGGATTATTTTGGGTGCCCGACTGACTGACCGTATATCAAACAGTAGGCTGTACAACAAGTGTGGTTCAATCTCACTTTCTAGGAATATAATGAGAGAAAGGTTAAGATGACTATGGCCCGTCCCGCGTATGACAGATTCCCAAAGATTGTCTTTTTCGGTCATCCGTCTAGGGTTAAGCAAAGAGCAGGTCGTTCCCAGTTGGGTTGGGAGGATGCTGTGAGGAAATATCTAAGGGAAATGGGAACTTTCTGGGAGGGTATAAGCAGGGAGGCTTTGAATAGATTGTGATGGACCAGGAACGAGCGTAGCTCTGTTGGACTCAGGCGGCTTGGTGCTGCAGTGAGTTATAGTATTAGTAGTAGTAGCAGTCTTAGGCTATTATTTGACGCAATCAGCACTAAAGCGTAAAAGAATGAATTATAGTGGATGTATTTTTGGTGGTAAAATATATAATGAATATGTGATGCTAGGGCTATGTCTATGTCCATAGAGTTTTAATTTCGTAAATAAGGCAGTATTGGATACAGATATTGATAGAGGAAAAAGGAAACATAGGGGAGAAAAAATGTTAACACGTCGGTCTATGGAGTAAGGAACTGGATCCAAAGCATCGTAAAAAAAAGCTAGAAACGAAAGTTTTTGGAAAAACACAAACATTGCAAGAAATCAAGCTATAAGAAGCTATTGAACATGAACTATGGAACAAGATTTTTTGAGCCGTAAGATTTGTTTGTGAGTACCAGTCTAGCATGCGTTTGAAAAAAAAAATGATTTTTACATATGTTTTTTTTTATGTTCGTATTAAATGAATACAAATGTAGCTACAGATTCTCATATTCCAAACAGAGATTTCAATGCAGTCATAATGAAAGTATAACTTCAGTAGTCACAAAGTCAAGACCAAGTGTTTTCGTTTCTTTTGCTTATGATTAAAATAGGAGTAACAGTTAAGTCCACCTACATAACTTCCAAACGAAGTAGGAGTAAACATAGCCCCCCTCCCCAAGTTCTTAAAAAATCTGAAGATTCTTAGTGTGTTTTCCTTTTCCATATTCCTTTCTTTTATATTTTTCCAAAATTGTCCCCTAGCCCTGTCGTCAACTCTTGTGCATATTTGCGGAAGAACCAGTAAGAAAAAGTCTTACGCTGGTACAGGAGGAGTAGCTCCAAAAATCTACTCAAAAAAGGTGTAGTTCTGATTTTCGACGGTAAATACTTTGAAAGGAGGCTAAGTAGTTTCTACCCATACCTCAAGTCAGGATGGTCCACTGGAATAATGAGTTTCTTGGGTCTTGCTGAAGATGGACTCAATGGTACTTTCTTATTGTCTATACCCAACGCATCTAAGCAATCTTCTGGACACTTTTTACACCCACTGCATTTATAAGAACTTTTGTTAAATTTAATACTTCCACCTTTCCGCTTTGGAATAACATCTTTTACGTCCAAGGTATGTGTCATATTGGGACTATATCCTAGGACTAACTGACACTCTTAGGAACTTCACTCATAAGGAACTGTCCGCAGTTTTATTCGGCTGGTTATTACACAGACTCCGAGGGGATGATATCTTATATAGAGTTAAAAGAGACATGTAGATTTGAGATTTCCTTATCAAGACAAATTTAATTAGATTCTTTGTCAATTATCCTATTTAAATTTTAATTTGGGAATCTAGAGTCGCTTGGTTTTAATCAAATTTCTGGAAAGGATGGATGTTGTCTTTTGTCTTAAATAGGGACACGCCAAATTAGTCAAACAATTATCATATTTCAATCGACGTTTTGATTAGTTAATTTAAAAAAAAACCTTTTTCCACAACATGATTTTTTCAAAGAAAAGTAAACAGCTCCATAATGCCAAAAATGAGCAGAAATAAAGCCAAATAATCTTCCAATCATAAAAATACCACAAATCATTATCAATAACAAAATGAAACCTCACACGACCATAAATTACAATTAACAGCCTAGACGAGTCAAACTCAAAACCAGCAACAATCAAGATAGATAGTGCTGATAACCCCCATGCCTCCTTAACACAGAAACTTAATTTGCGCTTTACTGAAAAAAAAAAACAAATGATTGTGGATTGTCAGTTTAATTGATTTTTACTGATATTTAGTCCTTAAAGTTCTGATAGTTTCTTATTTATGAAAGTAACAACAAGTGAAAACATTTAAAACTTATTTTGTTTTCAGTACGAACTATTATCTGGTCTTGAGAAGGCATGGGGGTTATCATTCCTGCTCATGTTCGGCTATTTATTGTAATTTCTGTCCGTTTTGAGTTTACTTTATTTATCGATATTGATTTGAGGTAATTTGGTTTACACTTAGAACATTATTTGACAATGGAGCTCTTTACTCTTCTTTCAAAAACTTGTGTTGTGGAAACAGTTTTTTAAACTAATATCTGTCGTTTTTATTTTATTGACATGATCTTTTTCATATTTTTATTTTCTTATATCTTTTTTATTTTTCTATAAATATCCATAGTCTGGGTTGCTAATTTTTTGTTGGAGAAACTTTTTCAACAATTTTTAATCCTGACACAAAAAGTAATTGTTAGTTTAATTTTATAACTCCTGAAGTGTACCTGAAAAATAAAGCTTAATATCATTCCCAAAAGATTCTTTTTGCTCCCTTTGACAACCAGAATACACTTAAACTCTTTTTATTTGCTTAAATTGTAAGATCAGAAGTAGTAAAAGTAGTAACCGCAAGAGTTTCAACTTAATACCTCCAGTTGTTCTCGATATATTGCTGAAGTGTCTTTCTGTCTTAATAGCAGCCATAAACAAAATGCCTTTCGATTTAGTTTAAAGCAAAATTTAGTTTTAAAGCATAATGGGCCAATTGCATAATTGTGATGGGTTGGCATTCCCAATATCCCTATAGATATAGTCGCCGGACCATTTTACTGTGCTGAAAAAAATGGCTGTCTCAAAATTTTGACTGGATGCGTTTGGAAAATCAATGGGCTAGAGAGAAGGGCTGCTTGCCCTCCAATCTTTTCTTAATCTTAAAAAGGACACCAGAATTGTGCATTTTGAATCAAATTAGGTCCTTTAAAAGTTTCAATGATATGATTTTACCATTTTAACTGTGAATCAAAATAGCTCCTATAAAAGTTTTCATAATATTTTTAGCTATTACAGAATAATGCTGCTTATGATATTGCTTATATGCCCTTTTGAAAACGTGAATGCATATAGTTTTTTTGTTTGATTAAATAAAAAAAACAAGTTTTTTAACGGAAAGTAAGGAACGACATTATAACTTAAAACGAACAGAAATTACTTCGTATGTGAAAGGGGCTGCTTCCTCATCAACGCCCCGCTCTTTACGCTAAAATTTGACTCTTTCTCTTAACTCAATTTTTTAAAACAGCAAAAAACTTTACCGTAAAGAGCGGGCTATATGGGGTATTTTTTTTGGCTATATGACTCTCTCATAGTTTTAATCGGAAGATTTTAAGAAAAAAAAGAGAGATGGAGGAGGCCTAGTTGCCCTCGAATTTTTCGATTACTTTAAAAGGCAACTAGAACTTTTAATTTTTTTTACGAACGTTTTCATTAGTAAAAAATATACGTAACTTAAGAATTAACTTACGTAACGAACTTCTATATTCGTATGTTTTTCTTGCGTATATGATTGGTTTCACCCCTCGTCGATACTTCGCTCTTTACACTAAAGCTTAAATTTTGTCCCAATTCCTTAAGAATGACCTCTGAATCACAAAGGCCGTAGAATAAATAGTTGAAATTACTAAAAATACTTTAGCGTAAAGAGTGAGGTATTACGAGGAGGTAAACCCCTCATGTGCGTAATAATTTCTGTTCGTTTCAAGATTTGATGCTGCTCCTTACTTTCAGTAGAAAAAACTTTTCACATTTATTTTTTCATTCTTTTTTCAAATAATGCTAGAAAATCCTGCGCCACTTTCATTGAAATTCTGTTCCCCCATGCGACGTTCCTCCGTGAAATTATCCTACCACATGACCCCCCCCCTCAACTCTCTCCCCTAAACCCAAAAAATCTCCCTGAAAACGTCTGTACACTTCCCAGGAACCATTACTATATGTAAACATAGGTCAAAGTTTGTAACTTGCAGCCCCTCTCACAGGGACTGATGGGGAGTAAGTAGTCCCCAAAGACATAGTTATTAGGTTTTTCGACTATGGTGAATAAAATGGTTATCTCAGAATTTTTATCCGGTGACTTTGGGGAAAAATGAGCGTGGGAGGGGCCCATCCAAAAATGGAGGGGCCCTCCAATTTTTTTGGTCACTTCAAAAGGGCACTAGAACTTTTAATTTTCGTTAAAATGAGCCCTCTCGCGACATTCTAGGACCACTGAGTCGATACGATCACCCCTGGGGAAAAAACAAAAAACAAACAAAAAAGCAAAAAAACACGCATTTTGATGGGTAAAACTAATTTTGATGAAACTTATATATTTAAAACCAGCATTAAAATACGATTCTTTTGATGTAACTATTGGTATCAAAATTCCATTTTTTAGAGTTTCGGTTACTATTGAGCCGGGTCGCTTCTTACTACAGTTCGTAACCTCAAACTGTTTGATTGAGACTCCTCCTAAACGTTACTTAAAAGTTTCACCTTAATACCTACAAAAAAGTTTCATCTTAATGCTTAGCATCATTAGTTATAGTAACTCTAGTGGTAGTGTTAAAAGTTATCACGTATTGCCTTCTGGCTAGCTAAAAATCCCCCACAACTTACCCTGAAAGGTCTAACTTAATAATATAAGCTGTTCATCAGATATTGCTTTGTCACCTTTTTCAAAGTCCACATGCTCATAGTTTTGTTTTGATTTAGTTCAATATCCGCCTAAACATTTCTTAAAAGGTTCACCTTAATACCCTTAGTTTGCGCAGAAGCAATAGTTGTATCATCATTAGCAGCGGTATGCGCGTAGCATCTTTGGTTTCTTCAACGTCCTCTTTAACACATGCTGAAAGTTTCAGCTTAATATCATCAACCGTTCCTGAAGCATTTCTGATACGCCCAGTTAGGGACCAGAGTTTAGCGTTTAAAGTCGTGCAAACTTTACAGGATAGTTTTCTGTACCAGCTTATTGCTGATCTCACAAGACGCAGAAGTGATTCCACCCCTCATGCACTACTACTACTACTAATAACTCACTGCAGCACCAAGCCGCCTGAGGCCAACACAGCTACGCACGCTTCTCCTCCAACCTAATCTATTTAAAGCCTCCCTCTTTACACCCTCCCAGGAAGTTCCCATTTCCTTTAAATCTTTATTTATGACATCCTCCCAACCCAGACAAGGACGACCTGCTTTCCGTGTAGCCCCAGGCGGTTGGCCAAAAAGGACAATCTTTGGTAATCTGTCATCCTTCATCCGCAGAACGTGGCCTAGCCATCTCAACCTTTCTTTCACTATAGCCCCAGAAAGCGGGATTGAACCACACTTTTCGTACAACCTACTGTTTGAAATACGGTCAGTCAGCCGGGTACCCAGAACAATCCGTGGTGATTACGAACTCTCCGGATGACATAATAGATCTTAAGAGGCTGCCTCCTCTAGGAAAAAATGACCACGTAGTTATGCCTCTGTCGATGAATGTAAGTGCAGGGGTGAACTTTGTTTCTAAATTTTATGATCAAACAGTTCGTGGTAACGAGTGACCCGGCTCAATAGTAACCGTAAATCTAAAACCTGGAATTTTGATACCAATAGTTACATCAAAAGAATCGCATTTTCATGCTGATTTTAAATATATACAAGTTTCAACAAGTTTTAGAATCTTAACGAAAATCAAATCATCAGATTCAGCGTATCAGAGAATTCTACTGTATAAGTTTCAACCTTCTATCTATAAAAATATAGAATTATGTATTTTTTGCCAGAAAACAGATCACGGATGCGTGTTTTTTTTTTTTTTGTTCCTTTTGTTTTTTTCTAGTGGTGATCGTATCGACCCAGTGATCCTAGAATATCGCAAGAGGGCTCATTCCAACGGAAATTAAAAATTTAATACCTTTTTTTAAGTGACCAAAAAATTGGAGGTCACCTAGGCACCCTCCCACGCTCATTTTTCCCCATAGTCACTGGATCAAAATTTTGAGATAGCCATTTTGTTCACCATAGCCGAAAAACTTAATATTTATGTCTTTTGGGACGACGTAATCCCCCACAGTCTCTGGGAGAGGAGCTGCAAGTTACAAACTTTGACCATTGTTTACATATAGTAATGGTTATTGGGAAGTATACAGACATTTTCAGTTTTTTTTATGGGGGGAGAGGGGATTGATTTACGTGGGAGAATCTTTTCATGTAGAAATTTTAATGGGAGAAAATAATTCCTATAAAGGGGAAGGGTTTCACGTCGGAGGATCTTTCCATGAAGGAATTTACTATGAGGAAAGAGAATTTCCATGAAGGGGCCGAAGAATTTTCTAGGATTATTTAAAAAAACATGAGAAAAAAGTTTTTTCACTTGGATGTAAGGAGCAGCATTAAAACCTAAAACGAACAGAAATTATTACGTATATAAAGGGTTTTGTCTCCTCCTCAATACCTCGCTCTTTGCGCTAAACTATTTTTAGTAATTTCAACTATTTATTCTACGGCCTTTGTGATTCAGGAGTCATTCTTAAAGAATTAGGGCAAAATTCAAATTTTAGTGTAAAGAGTGAATTATTGACGAGGGGGCAAACCCCCTCCTATACGTAATAAAAATATATAAATATAGAAGTTGGGGACGTAAGTTAATTCGTAAGTTAAGTATATTTATTCCTAATAAATACGTTCGAAAAAAATTAAAAAATCTAGTCGTCGTTTTAAGTAACCAAAAATTAGAGGGCAACTAGGCCTCCTCCCCTGCTCCTTTCTTTATCAAAATCGTACGATCAAAACTACGAGAATGCCATTTAGCCAAAAGAGAAAAATATGCAAATTTCGTTTTAATTATTCATGTGCGGTGAGCAAAAATCAAAACATGCATTAATTCAAAAACGTTCAGAAATTAAATTAAAAAAACAAGTTTTTTAACTGCAAGTAAGAAGCGACATTAAAACTTAAAACGAACAGAAATTATTCCGTATATGAAAGGGGTTGTCCCCTCCTCAACGCCTCGCTCTTTACGCTTAAGTTTTTTATTGTTTTAAAAAGTAGAGTTGTGAGAAAGAGTCAAACCTTAGCGTAAAGAGTGAGGCGTTGAGGAGGGGACAACCCCTTTCATATACGGAATAATTTCTGTTCGTTTTAAGTTTTAATGTCGCTCTTTATTTGCAGTTAAAAAAAAAGTAAACAGTGAATAAGTTACCGTTTCTGGATATATGAATCCATAGAAATAATTAAATAAAAAAACAAGTTTTTGTAACAGTAAGTAAGGAGCGACATTAAAACTTAAAACGAACAGAAATTACTCCGTATATGAAAGGGACTTTTCCGTCTCAATGCCTCGCTCTACGCTAAAGTTTGACCCTTTCTCTTAACTCTACTTTTTAAAACAGTAAGAATCCTTAGCGTAAAGAGCGGGGCGTTGAAGAGGAAAAGTCCCTTTCATATACGGAGTAATTTCTGTTCGTTTTAAGTTTTAATGTCACTCCTTACTTACCGTTACAAATTTTTTTTTTTTTTTTCATTTGATTTCTGGAAGTTTTTGAATTAATGCATGTTTTGATCTTGGCTCTCTGCACAAAAATAATTAAAACGAAATTCGCATATTAATTCATTGCAATTAATCGGAAGATTTTGAGAAAAAAAACGCGAAGGAGGAGGCCTAGTTGCCCTCCAAGTTTTTGATTACTTAAAAAAGCAACTAGAACTTTTAATTTTTTACAAACGTTTTCATTGGTAAAAATATACGTAACTTACGAATTAACTTACGTAAAGAACTTCTATATTTGCATGTTTTTATTGCGTATATGAGGGGGTTCAACCCTCGTCGATACTTCGCTCTTTACACTAAAGCTTAGATTGTGTCCCAATTCTTTAAGAATGACCTCTGAATCACAAAGGCCGTAGAATAAATAGTTGAAATTACTAAAAATACTTTAGCGGAAAGAGTGAGGTATAACGAGGAGGTAAACACCTCATATGCGTAATAATTTTTGCTCGTTTTAAGTTTTAATGCTGCTCCTTACTTTCAGTAGAAAAAACTTCTCATATTTATTTTTTCATTATTTTTTTTTAAAATAAAGCTAGAAAATCCTGCTCCCCCTTCAATAAAATTTTCTTTTACCATGAGAAGTCTCTCCATGGAAATATCCTCCCACGTACCCCCCCCCTCAACTCTCCCCCCTAAACCAAAAAAATCCCCCTGAAAACGTCTGTACACTTCCCAGTAACTATTCCTATATGTAAACACAGGTCAAAGTTTTCAACTTGTAGCCCCTCCCATGGGGACTGAGGGGGAGTAAGTCGTCCCTAAAGACATAGTTATTAGGTTTTTCGACTATGGTGAATAAAATGGCTATCTCATCTGGTGACTTAGGGGAAAAAATAGGCGTGGGAGGGGGCCTAGGTGCCCTCCAATTTTTTGGTCACAAAAAGGGCACTAGAACTTTTAATTTCCGTTAGAATGACCCCTCTCGCAAGATTCTAGGATCAATCAGTCGATACGATCACCCCTGGAAAAAAAACAACAACAAAAAACAAAAAAAACAAGAAAACAAATAAACACACATCCGTGATCTGTCTTCTGGCAAAAAATGCGAAATTCCACATTTTTGTAGATAGGAGCTTGAAACTTCTATAATAAGGTTCTCTGATACGCTGAATCTGATGGTGTGATTTTCGTTAAGATTGTATGACTTTTAGGGGATTTTCTAAAATGAGACAAATTTTCTCAGGCTCGTAACTTTTGATCGGTATAACTAATCTCAATGAAACAGAAATAAAACTAGTCTGGGAGGAATTGGATATTACAGCTTGATTTTGTTAAAGTTCCTCTATTATCATTATAGTATCATTAAGGACAAACTCACAGAACTAGTCAATCTTTAGGGCACAAAGGCACATCGCCTCTTTAGTCTTTGTAGGCAAAACAACCTTAGAATACACCTTAGAAACCTATAAATAACAAATACCTTTATGTTAAGTGATTTTGATGGGTATTATGTTTGGTGGCAGGTGGCAGAAATCAACTTATGCCATCTATTTAAAAATGAAAAACGTGCTGATGAAAAATCAAAATACGCTTAGGCATTCTTGCATAGAAAGATGTGCTCATACGCATGCCGACATAATTGGTTGCTAAGACTTTATAATAGCATTATTTGTTTAAACAGCTAGAAAAATCCAAAAATTAACAAGGCTTATAAAGTTCTAATCAGTTTATCTGCATAAACTGGTAATTGTAACTGGGTCTCATTCAGGATTCTGCAAGATTTCCGACAATACTACTCATTTCAGGATGTCGTTCATTAACAATATAAAGAAAAGCACAGGTTATTTCAAAATTGCAAGGGTAATATACTGAGTTTGGCACTAAAAACGAACAGCCCGAGACACTTTCCACCAGCAGCTAGGATCAACTTCGCAAGCCTAGCCAATTCTTCTCCTCCGAGGAATAAAGGCTTGACAATGTTTCACTAGCCACGAACATGGGATTGAAGGCTAAACTGATTTTGCTAGCCAGCTTGGGAATATCACCTTATAAGGTCTTAGATAAGCACCATGAATCGACCTTAACTAAAAACATTGTAGGTTTTCATATTTGCTCTTGTTAGAAGAAAACATTTTTTCGGCATCGGTAATGCAATATTTTTGTAGCGTTACGATATACCAATATACTTCTGCAACCGAGACCGAAAACGTTTTTTTTTTTTTAATATGTTTTTCTAAGCCTCTTGAGAGCCATAATTTATATTGGAGGACTGGTTGGACCAATCAATAAAGCATTCTTATTTTAAAGTGATGAGACACAAATCAGAAATCCACAACACTTACATGACGCCTTTTGAATTATCATAGACAAAGTCAGGTATAATAGTTACAATTATAACAAATAAATGCAATATTTCTTATATATATATTTTTCCAGATAATAACAATAACCGATAGCACTGGTAACAAAATACACAGAAAATAATCCGTACATACTTCCATATAATACAATAATTTCCCTTAGAAAAAAGAAAAAAGAACCTATAATTCTAAACTTCAAAATAAAGACTTAGTCGGCCCAATTCCAACCCGCTTCATGCCCAGCTGGCAGATAAGCATAGAGGGAGGGTGGGTCTGTTGGAGCACCCGAAATCCTATAGTTCGTAAGTTTTCTTTCTTAATTCCAGTCTCAAAATACATTTATGCAATTTCCATCTTCAGAACTGAATTCCTTGCAAACATCACTATTTAAGAATTGTCAAGAATGAACAGGTTACTAGAAAAATGATAAAATTCCACAGATTAAAAACTAAGCACAAATTGGTTTTTGAAGAGTTTTTAAGTTCAATATTATAAACAAAAAACTATTGTTCAATGTTATTACCACTGGCCGATTAGAAATAAAGAAAGTTATGACAAGTAACCAATCAGTTTAGGCTTTGAACTCCTAGCGGAAGAGCCTGTCTCGCACGATCGGTATAATCTAAAAGTTTGCTGTATATTTTTTTTTCTTTTGGCGATTCAAACATTTACATATCTCTTTAATATAAAAAATAGAAAGTCAAAAATTGTCAAGTAAAATCTGATTCAATTTTTCGACTTTGAAGCAAATTTATTTATCAATAATAATTCCAGACAGAAATTTGGAGGGACCATTCATTGCAACCTGTTCATCATAACAACTTTGTTTTACCAATTAGTTCAGTAGGAAACTTTTCTGAAATATGTGAAATATAGAAAAACGAAAAAAAAGCTGATCTGTTTAATACTTAAACACTTATACTTACAATTGCAAATTAATTCTTTTTTGTGACAAAACATACCCTTATTAAGAAAGAATGTAAAGAAACAACATAATGGGATCTTTCGAAATACCATTAGCAAATTATAAAGATATGAAATATAAATTCGGAAGTGTGTAGACAACTTCAGTATAAAATTTATTCACCGGCTTGGCGCGAAAATAGTGTGAGGATATCATCATTTCGCTAAAACGGTCTACGTTACCAAGATTGTTAACAGTCATTTAGTTCACCAACTGTCAAAGTGAAGTGCATTAAAATATTTCTCAAATGACAGTCCCTGAAAGTTGACCCATAAAGTTTAATTTCTATTGAATTGCTCAATTCCTCTATATATTTTAATTTATTAACCAGATAGTACCTTTGCGACAAGTTTGCTTCTGCAATACATTTTTGTTTGCTTACTTCATTCCTACTAAATAACTAAATTTGTTAAAATAAAATGAGCGAAGAAAAGCAATATTTTATTGGCCAACCTTCTCATGGGGTTTTCCTGAAAGTAAAAGGTAAAGAGACCTATATACAGAAAAAGTACCTTACATATGCATAACAAACGAAGAACAGAGGTAACCATCACTTAGCACGAATTACTCAATAAAAACAGTTTTTAAGCCATTGGCCGCCATCTTGGCTCCACAGCAACCGAAATGAAACAATAATAATAAAACTAATATTGTGTCATCTAGTACCCTGGCAAACATTACTGATCAAGTAGGGGTCAATTGATATCGATATCGCACTATTAAAGCGTCGGATTCCTTTTTGTGGACGAGAATATCTTTGGCAGTGAGAGATACTTCTGGGTTTCACATTGGTTTTTTAGACACTTTAGAGTGACCATTTACAGAGGACGGAAGGATCTTCGGGACGAGAACTGTCAATAATGAGATAAAATTGATGACGAAGTGGAGCTTGTCATATTTTGTGTAAAAACTTGCCAAGAAAAACCTAGAAAAAGAAAATCTAGGTTAAGGTGACGGTCACTAATGAAAATAAACGGATGACGAAGTAGAGTTTGTTAGATTTTGTGTAAAAACTAGCCAATAACAACCTAGAAAAAGAAAATTTAGATTAAAGCGATGATTTAATCTAGAATACATACGATTGTTTACTTATCTTTGACGGGTATCAAAATCAAGTTTTCAAGTAAGGTCAATCACGCAGGACAAATAGCAATCAAGTCTTTAATAAGGTTTACTTTGTCCAATCGACAAGTCGTCACTTTTTAGGGTCAACGCCACACATACCTACTAAATTAGAGCAAATAGTGCGACTTTTTATCAAAAACGTACATTATTTTGAAAAATATCTTGATTTTTCCTATTTTCCTTTTTCCTTTACGAGATTCAGTTTGTTTTTACTCAATTTTGCATTTTGAAATAAAAGTAGCTTTTCCTACAAGTCTTAAGAAAGTATTGTACTATCAAGCCAAGATACCAATTTTACTTTTCAAATTTATACAATGCAGCACATATATCAACATAGCATTATCTTAACATTTTCATTTTTTGCCTAACGATTTCAACTTTTTAGTGCTTTTATAAAAATTAAAATTTAAAAATTTATTTATTTATTTATTGAAGACCCATCATTCACCTGACATGATAAGACAAAGTAGAGGGGAAAAAACACAAAAAAAAACAAACAAAAGAAAAGCACAAGAAGAAGAAATGGATTACTGCACTAACTCTTGTCATAGAAACGACGATTACGGATAAAAATAAACCATGAATTAGTAACACATATTAAAAATTACTGCACCATATAAGGTCATGATATAGACATACAAAAAGACAAAGTTTTGAACAAGAGGGAGCAAAAAAGAGAGAAGAAAAAAGGAAAACAACCAACAACAACATAAGTAAAAATAGCACAAAATACGAAATAAGTGATAAAAAAACGGAAAAAAAGACACGAACTATTGAAATAACATAGAATACCACTCCTGGGCAGTCATATTCATTTTGTTATTGTGTTTAGCTATCACTCTAGCTACTGCAATATTCAGGTCAGCAATTTTAAACTGGCCGACAATTTTTGTGTTGCTTCTCCAGGGTGGAAGGTGGAGTAAATATTTTGCAAAACGGAAGAAAAGTGAACGTAATTTAGTTTGGTCAGTAGTAGTTAATAGTTTCCAAAAGGGTGAAATATATAGAACGTGAAGGCTAGCCATTGCATTGAAGACTAGCTAGCAAATGCCGGTTGAATCTGAACTTGCAGGAAATTATTGACACATAAGGGGCGGAATTGTGGCTTGTTAGATGTTCAATAAGGAGGTACCGGGTGTGGCGTATAAATGAACCTATAGAGAGATCAAGAAACACGAGGTGATCGACAGGTTGAACCGAAGAATTCCCAAGTTTGACTGAATTTAGTGGATCGCTCTTCCAGTTAAAAAGGACTATGTCCGACTTGGCAGAATTGAAATGCAAACTGAGATGAAGGTATTCTGCTTGGAGGATCGAAAGAACATCACTGACTCGTTGCAGGGTGTGACTTAGATTCATAACATCGTCAGCATAGCAAATTAGTGACAGATTTCTTGACAGTAAAATTAATGAGGAAATATTTGGAAATATTTCCAAAGTGAAACGTTTTTTGAGAATGTTTTAAGCCGTGGTAAAGCTACAGGATGAAAGGAGATTCATTTTCCGAAGAAGAATCAGTGACAGTACTTAAAGGATTAGAAAATAACAAGGCCCCAGGTGCCGATAATGTGGTAAACGATTTTTTTTCTAAATATGATGGTTGTATGGTTAGGGATAAATTAATAAAGATTATGAATAAGATTTTTGAAAAAGGGGGGAAGTGCCTAGCAATTTTAGGAAAAACTTAGTTAAACCCTTATATAAGAAAGGTGATAAGAGTGAGTGCGGTAATTGCATAGGCATTAACCTGGTCTCTGTAGGAAGCAAATTGCTTAGTAAAATGATACTTTTCAGACTTAGAGATGCTTTAGGTAGAGTTTTGGAAGAAGAACAGTATGGTCGTAGGAAGGTGAGAGGATGCGTCGACGAAATTTTCACTCTCAGATTAATAATTGAGAGCTGTCCAAGACACTGGAGCCCTTTAGTCCTCAGTTTTGCAGATTAAGCAGATTCGTATGATTCAGCCGATACAAAAGCTTTATCGAAGGTCTTACCCTTATGGAGTATATAAAGAAATACATTAAAGTAATTAGTGTAACGTGTCAGAATAGCGTTGCAGCTGTTGGGGTAGGAAATGAGTTTAGTTGCTGGTTTTGTATTCAACAGCAGGGTTGCATTCTATTCCCATTTATATGGATAATTTTGATTCACTTTGTCCTAAGGAACATGGCAAAGGCTATAGGAGAGCATAGAATCAAATGGGAAAGAAAAAGCCACCTAGACTTAGATTTTGCTGATGGTCTCAGTGTCCTAGATTAAAATACAAGTAAGTGAGTAGTTTTTTTGGAGGTTTTGAGAGTCTAGGGTGCAAGAACAGAATTTAAATTAATTTAATATTAAGAAGACTAAGTCACTTAGACCAAAAATAAGTGAAGGTGAATAGGAAATGTTGGATAACTAGAAGATCAATCAAGTGGATAACTTTCCTTGCCAGGGAAGTACTATTAGTAAAGATGGCAGATGCAGTGAAGATGCTAGAAGCAGGTTATCCAAGACCCAGGGTGCTTTTACACAAATGAAAAAACTTATGGAATGATAGGAAGATAAATCTGCGAACCAAGATTAGAATATTGGAAGCTACAGTGATGTCAGAGGTCAAATATCGTTCTAACACGTGGGCACTTTGTATGACGGAGGAGGCTTTGTTAGATGTTTTCCAGGGAAATTGTCTACCGGTTGTTTTATGCACCCGTTTGACTGATCAAATTTCAAACAGTAAATTATACGACAAATATAGTTCTACCCCGTTTTCTAGGGCTATAACGAGAGAAAATTTGAAATGACTACGACATATTTTGCAGACGAATCTTTGAACAGATTAGGATGGAGGTGAAGCGTCCGCAGATGTTGGTCTCAGGCGGCTTGGTGCTACAGTAAGTTTTTGTCAGTAGTAGTACCAAAACTGGGTTTAAATCGACACTCCCCTTTATCCTTATTTAAACTAACCCCCTTATATTTTTTTTTATTTCACAATTGCTCTAAATCTTCGTAATAGCCCAATACAGCTATTAATTAGACTATTTTTTGTTTCGTCAAACATTATATTAAGGGGCAGAAGATCAAATTGATGTTCCCCAACTGCTGAATCTAAAGTTTCTGTTTTTTTATTATAATACTTTAAGGAAGAATCTATTGCTTATTGGTGCTATTAGAGTCAGTCTTCTAAATTCTATTCGGTTTTCTCAACATAACATTTTCCATAAAAACAAAGCATTCTATACACACCACTTTGTACTGAAAATCTTGTAGTTATTTGGAATTTGAAAGCAGCTTATTTTTTCTTATTATTTTTTTGATTTTTGTGATAAAATTGGGACAAGAGGTATATATATATATATATATATATATATATATATATATATATATATATATATATATATATATATATATATATATATATATATGTGTGTGTGTAATTTATATCTACGGTTATAATTTATATCTGTAGTTTATTTTATGTACTTTTACCTGTAGTTACACCAAGGGCATACGTAAGATATTCAAGTAAAAATACTGTTCGAGAATTTTTTTTTTATTAGGACCTTTTTTATGATTGCCTTTTGCGTTTTTCTGCTTCATAGCATATACCAATTCTACTGTTATAATTCATATAATATCTAAAGTTCGATTATAAGACTATCCCGATTTAAATAAAAACTAATTAACAGTAAAGAATTTATGTCTATTATAACTTCATTAAAGGTAAATCCATACATTATTTTTGTAGGAAAGGGAGATGAGGCTACTGAGGAAGAACTACAAGCAAAAGCTACCAGGAATTTCGGTAGAGGGGTATACCAAAATTATATTTTTCCGCAGACTTTGTGGGAGATTTTTAATACCGATTTTGAAGCTGGAGGGGGGGAGGGTAAACAATTTAATCGCTGGGTGGACTTGTGTTCACGAATGTGCTACAGTCAAAATTCCTTCTCAAATCCTTGTAAAAGCCAATCAGATAGCAAAAGTTTAAAAAGCGTTATCTCCTAATAATAGTCTTTGACTGAAAGCTTTTAAATCAAGAGCATTTACTTGAACAGTCACTTTACCATGATCAAATTTACGATAAGAAGTAGTGACGCATAAACAGTTTTTCCGAAAAAAAAGCTTTAATGTATTAATATGGAACAAAATCCATTGATAATGCATTTGTTCCTGATAAGGAGACATCGGAAGAATGTTCAAGAAAGCCAGATTTGTTAATATTTAAAGACTCGACATAAATATTTTCTTAATCTGGATATAAATGACTTAATGAGTCATATCTTAACCTTAATGTCTGTGACATTAATATCTTATTAATTATCTTATTAATTCATTATCTTATGTGTCATATCTTAACCGTCATGTTTGTGTGTCGACTGATGTCATGTTTGTCGACTGACGTCATTATAAGGATTGAGCTGTATGTCGTCATGAAGTTGTTTGTCGACTAACGTCATGTTTGTCAACTGATGAAATTACAGAACGGGACACCGGGACACAAATGACGACCGGGACACTGGGACACAGGGAATATAAATGACGACCGGGACACTCAAAGAGAAATTACAGACTGGGACACCGGGACACAAATAACGACCGGGACACAGGGAATATAAATGACGACCGGGACACAGGGACACAACTACAACGGGGACGCCGGGGGCACAGGGGGGATATATAAATGACGACGGGGACATAGGAAATGTTCGATTAGCAATCACCATCAACAAAGCTCAAGGGCAATCATTAGAATAATGAGGTTTAGATCTGAATACGGATTGCTTTTCCCATGGACAATTATATGTTGCATCTTCAAGAGTCGGTAAACCTGACAATCTATTTATATGCACAGTAAATGGGACAGCGAAGAATGTTGTATATTCGCAAGTTTTACGTAGTTAAAAACATATATATATATATATATATATATATATATATATATATATATATATATATATATATATATATATATATATATATATATATATATATATATATATATATATATATATATATATATATCTGGTCTTACGTTTTTTTCTGGTGTTTGATTATAGTGTTCAAGCAAGTTTTAATTGCTAAATTTAAATTCAGATTCTTTATTTCAAAATTTTTATTTAAAAAAAGAAAAACGTTTAGACACGGAAACGGGACCAGGGTTGCCAACCTGCACACTTATTTTGTGACATATACTCTTTTGTATGAGATGCGGAAAAGTAAAAATCACTGTTTTTGGGTGTTAGTTTTCATTCGCTTTGAATGTCAGCAGGTAACTTCGTCATAAGTGCAATAATCCAAGGAACAGAATTACGAACTTGCAGACTTTTCATTTGAAATACACGTTTTTATTCCTCAAAGGTGATGCGCAAGCTTTGGCAGCCATGCGCGTACAAAATTTTTGACTTGCACATTTTTTAAAGCAAAAATCACTCTATTTTGACCTTAATTTGTACTCTTTTTGGACGTCAGGGGGGTTGGCAACCCTGCATATGACTCCCTCTGTGCTCATTCCTCCACAGAGGAGGGATGGAGTTACGGATAAATTACCTTAAGTTTAATATATATATATATATATATATATATATATATATATATATATATATATATATATATATATATATATATATATATATATATATATATATATATATATATATATATATATATATATATATATATATATATATATATATATGTGTGTGTGTGTGTGTGTATGTTTGAACAAAAGAGGGAAAACTCTGGATGTGGCAGCAATGGCATGCTGCATGGGTGAATTGCTTACCAAAACGTCTTCTAAGCAGTCTAAATATCTCCTTGTTTTTTGTTTTTTTTTTGCTTTTTTTATGCGTCTGTAATTATAAGGACTAATTAAACTTAAGAGTGAAATTGTAAGCGACGAGTCATGAACGGTCAGAGTGCATGGATAATTTTAGAATACCTTGAATTACTGTCAGATCTGCTGTAACTGTTGGTGAAGTCTGAGAAAGCCAATGTATCTTTTTTTTTATTCATACAGATCGAAAACGCGATATGTACCACCCTTTCCCAAAGAATTTAGTAGCTTTGCATAGACGCCCCTCAAAATTTACTTTTTGCAAATAACATGCTTTAATATTGGACGACCGAGTAGGCTATTTAATTTTTAGCAGAAGATTTGAGAGCATGAAGCCCTTTGAACATCATGTGATTTTCGAGTCACGATACCACCACCCCTTCAAGCATTTAATTGATTGCCAAGGAGCTGGTAAAACAGATTTTTTTTTCTTCTTTTTCTTCTGCTAATCCAACAGAAGCTTAATACAGAGAGAGTTTCAGAAACGATAACCCAGATAAAAGGACAATTAATTTACTCACAAGGCAATGGGTATTACGGTAAGAAACTTTTTGGTTATAGACCATTGAACGCCTACATCAATTTGTTCCCAATGAGTTCTGTTCTCTGAATTTCCTTCATCTAACTGAGTAAATGGGGCTCCTTTTAATGAATGCATGAATACTAATACGCACTGAAATAGAACATACTCAATATTACTGATCCAGAAAAAAAAAAAAGAAAAAAGACGAAACTAAACAAACAGATTTCACCTTTGATTATGTAACATATAATTAATCATACATAATACTGTGCATAACACATAGGCCTAATCAATCTTTGATTATGTAACCCCTTCCTTTACAGGCCTTAGAACCTTTGGGGGGATTTGCGATTGTATTATCGAATGATTTTCTGTTAATATATATATATATATATATATATATATATATATATATATATATATATATATATATATATATATGTATATATATATATATATATATATATCTGAACCCAAATTTCAAACCCACCCCAACAATTACTGGAACTCAACGACAGCCGCGTTTTCCCAGTCGCTTTAAATTTCCGAAATATTTAATCACTAACGCAGAAAGCTTTAATTTTGACAAGCTTAACCTCCAGGTATAAAAAAAACCTTTTTCCCCTTCATCACTGATAAAATAAACCGCTTATTTTCCTTTTTTTTCTTTGCTACTGGTGATACCCAAGTTCTATGTTCGTTTGATTCATTTGTTCCCTCCCCCGTGTTTATATGTTCTTTTTAAACCTTTTTAACGCTAATTTTAGCTCACTCTTTTTTAGTTTTATTTTACTTTTTACCTTTCTGAGATTTTACCGCTTATTTTTTTTTTTTTACTAATGAATGGCTTTGCCTTCCTGATTTTGTTGTTTTTGGCATTGTTTAGACAAGTTTTTAGTCGTTATGCTATTGTTATGTTGCCATTTTATAAAAAAAATGATTTGTTTGGTTTTATCACTGAAATGCAAATTCAGTCCTTCGACGGTTGTGACAGATATTTTTGAAATTATATATTTTATCTATCTCAAGCATCCATTTAGAAAATAATGCCCTCGATGTTGACACAGATAACTCTTTTTCAGTACCGAAGCAAATCTAGCAAGTCATGCACGATTACGTCATCAATATTATACCATGATCAATTTTCTTTTTACAGCCGGGACTTCCCCGCTTGACTAGTAGACTCTAACATTCCCAAATACATAACAATCAAAGAAATCATGATTTTGCGGGCCCTAAAGGTTTAAAAACCTAAGGACACGCATATCGTAGAAAACATACCCTATTACGTAATTAGCACCTGCATCTTTAAGAAAACGCCTCCTATGACGGAACATGCACCTGCACCTTGAAAAAGTTAAAAAAAATTTGGGACTGGGATTCAAAGGGGGAGGGCAGCGGTTAAACTCATTATTCTGTCACTACTTTAATAATGTCCTTGAATCGTATAATACTAGGAATGCCGACGATTTCGTAGATGAGTAATCGAGACACCACACGTGCCGGCTTCACTATCCGTTATTTAGCTCCGGAGAATTGGAATAATGTTACGACTGGTATTCGGGGAACTGAGCAAATCGATTTATTTAAAAACAAATTAAAGAAGTACTGTTCGAACCAAGAACTATAGTTTATTATTTAGATTTTTTATGAAAAGGTATGGCGAGATAGTATATTCAGGGGTGTCATTTGGGGGGGGGGGGGCAGTTGCCTCTTAATACTTTGGAGAGAGAAAATTATTATATAGCTCATGCCCCTTGACTATTTGGACATGGACCCCTCATACCCCCCTCCAATAAAAATACTGGAGCTACGCCCCTGAATATATTCATTTTTGTTTTTTAATAAATGAACAAATCGGTTGAGAGTCAAAGGATTGCAGCCGTCCTTTATTAGGCGCTTTGCTCTTGGTGGTTGTTGTAAGTGTAAATAGATAAGTCAGTTAGTCAACATGGAGTGAAAATAAATCAGAACTGAATTTTTTATTTTGTATTGTCATGAACTAGGACTTTTATAGCTATAAAATTATTATTTATTATAAAGCTTTCATAAGTGAGAAAAAAGTTGGCCACCAAAATTGTCAAACTTTAAATTTGATTTTATTTTAAAAAAAAATTATTTCAAATTATTTACGAATTTACACTTCACACTTTTATAAAAAAAAATTTTTTTTTTACAATAAAAGATCTACAATAAAAATAATACTATGACTTTTACGTATTTCTTTGACAAAATTTCTTCATTTTCATTAAGTTATAGATTTGTTTGTAAGTTTATTTATTTATTTTAATATTTATTTATTTTATTTATTTATTTATTTGTTTAAATTTAAAAAATACTAACAAATTTTACTGAAAGTTAATTAACAAAGCCAAGACTAGGAGATGGAAGGTCAATTATAATTTTATTCCTACGGATAGATTATACGAAAAAGAAGAATAATAATATTAAAACTGTTGCTTCAACCAATTACAGTAACCTTAAATGGGAACCAGTGAATATATAAAAAATTATACCCTTGTTTTGTTGAAACTTGTTGAATAGTAGATTATAAGCAGTCAATCTTTTAAGCGGAATGTCAACTTTTTTGCGTAACAAAAGGCGATTTAGCTTTAAATAATTAATATTACTCAATTCATTACCGCAATAACAACAAACATTTGCATAAATTACACATCGAACATTCACTTGCGTTTTCTCAATATATATTTTCTTTCAAGGAGCAATTACATTTTCTTTCTATCTATTTGACTTTCCCTACAGAGCTTAAAAGGGGATTTGAATAGTTCTGAGAATGTGTAGTTGGGACTTAGTTCATTGCTCGTAGGATTCAAATTATGAGTTAACTCATGTGAAATAAGGACAAAAGGATGAATTGTCTGTTGCTCCGCTGGGATATCAAGAATCTGAGGATCTTATAACAACCTTCATCCAGGTAGAAGGTTTCCAAGGTTATAGAACAACTTGCTGTGTATTTAATGTACTAATCTCTTGACAAATATTCTATTAAATTCAAAAGCGAACTCTAATGATTTGTTAGTAATAATAGTAGATTATAAAGAAATAAGTGAAAAGAGAGACGTCCTCCAACGTCTATTTACATTTTCTATTTGCCTTTTACCTTCAATCTTGTTCTACCTCTATGGTCTTCTAGTATTGCTCTATGATTAAAAATGGACGTGAAGATGTCAGGATAGGGGCAATTGCCCCCCACCAGGCCTAGATTTTGAAAAGATACTGTTTTAGTATTTTTATTGGAAAAACAGTTTTCATTAGAAAAGAAAATTGGACAAAAAAGCGACCCTGTTAACCTCTATGGCCTAGGCCTCATTAAAATAAATCCTCTTCTGGCTCTTATTGAAGCCAAAACAAAAACTTGGATTTCAATAGCACTAATTTAGTCACTAAGCTTATTGCATTTCTTTACAACGACTTCGCCCTTTCCCAATTCCGTATTTTCCCTATGTTCTTTTTTGGAAGATTTTTACTAAGCCCGATCATAGGACAATTCGTCTGCACTTCTTCAGGTTCCGTAAATACCTGCTGGATCTCCCTCATAGGCCGCATCCAGAGGGAGGGGGTTGTTCAAACTGATGCGTCTGGTACATAATTGACGGATTGTACATAATGAAATTATAGATACTGTATCATTTTTTATATACGTAAGTGCCGTTTCTATTTGTTTGTTATGAAATCAGTTGTTTTCTTTTCATTTGTTTGCTTTCATTTTCTGTCGTGAGCAGTATTTACTTTATAATTTGTGTTGCAATAAATAACAAAAATAGTAATAATAAACCATAAAATTTAACGATATCAAGGAGGCACACTCGTGCCTCTTTAAAGAGGCGAACCACGACAATGTTAAGCGATCTTCGGTTCCAGTGGTCACAAAGGGATGGGGAGGGATGCATTTCGTAGCCCGAGCTGCAACTAAGAAACCTGCCAAATTTCATCCCCCTCCGACTTTTCCTTCATGGGGAAAATCTGGCCGAAAGTTTCGATTCCCCAACCCCACCCCCCTTTAACGTTGTTCAATCGGGCTGAAATTCACAAGTTAAGGCCCCAAGGGCCCAGGAGCTTATCCGCGAAATTTCAGCTCGATCCGATAACTCCTTCCCTGTTTTCCAGAAACCACGCATAGCGACTTAATGTTCATGTTCTCCTTTTGTTTTTTTTTCTGCCACGCCTACAGGTCACAGCCGACATCGAATCTAGGTGTACGAAGACTCATTCGACGCGGAATTCTCCAAGTAATTTTCCTGGAAAGTTTCGTCGGAAAATCTTAACCCCCCGATTTTCTAGCTTAGAAAAACCCATTTCCCCATGTTAATTTTTGAAATTTTAAAAGTTATATTTATACACATGCAGGTATTTCGACTTCAAACATGCCCGGCTAGCTCCGTCGGTAGAGCGTGGGACTTTTAATCCTAAGGTCAAGGGTTCAAGTCCATTATCGGGCGGTTCTTTTTCACAAAATATGAAAAAATCTTTGTTTTCTTAAAGAGTTAAAGAGGCTGCGTCCCAAAGTCGAACCTTAAAACGTACAGGAATTAGGTGAGGCAGTCCTAATTCCTGTACGAGGAGTACAGGAATTATTAAATTACATCGACCATGGATTGTAGAAAAACGTACAGAAATAATATGAAAAAAACTTCGTTTTCTTAAAGAGTTAAAGAGGCTGCGTCCCAAAGTCGAACCTTAAAACGTACAGGAATTAGGAGAGGTAGTTGGGGGACTGCCGCCCCCCAAACCCCCGCTTTTAAAGACTCTTTTGGACAGGTTTTTTGTTGTGGGGGGCTGCCGTCCCCCTAACCCCCCGCTCTTGGCTTCGGAAAGGCCCTCTTTTAATTAACAAAAAATTGAAATGAATGAATAATGGAATAACTTCGAAAAATGTTAAACACAAGAGGACAGGAGAACCATTGCGCCGAAACTAGTAATTAGTAA
Source organism: Artemia franciscana (assembly GCF_032884065.1). Taxonomy (NCBI): domain Eukaryota; kingdom Metazoa; phylum Arthropoda; class Branchiopoda; order Anostraca; family Artemiidae; genus Artemia; species Artemia franciscana. Next base: position 22,618,449 of record NC_088867.1, on the reverse strand, counting down.
CAATGAAGTCCCCCCACAACAAAAAACCTGTACAAAAGAGTCTTTAAAAGCGGGGAGCTTGGGGGACGGCAGCCCCCCAACCGCCTCTCCTAATTCCTGTACGTTTTAAGGTTCGACTTTGGGAAGCAGCCTCTTTAACTCTTTAAGAAAACGAATTTTTTTTCATATTACAGTCAATAGCAGCAGACCTTTTTCTTTATCAAACTCCAAGTTGCCAACATTTTGTTACATCTCTGATCAATGTAGGGACTCTGGTTCCATCATATTTTGAAAATCCAATCTCTTCTGGAGTGAGAATTGACCAAACTTCAGATTTATTGTAGAGTTAAATTATCATTAATTGTAATCAATTATTTGCCCCAATTTTTTCCCAAGACAGAGGATAACAAGAAATTATAAGCTATTTGTATTACTATAATTCAAAATAGACTGCAATGTAGTCCCTTTTAAGCTGACAATAGGCCGATGCCACTTTAGGCTGAAAGTAATCAGAAACAATTTAGTAGGCCTAGTCATTATAATTGAGTTCTGACACACACCAAAGTTCGGCTAAAATTGTTGTGCATTCCTTTTTTAAAGTGTCTAAAGGATATTTTAGTAAGGATTTTGTCTAAAGTAGTGCAAAATCTCGCCAAATTTTCCTTAAGAATTCCCAAGAATAGCAGTAGAGGAGGGGGTGGCATCCCCTAAAGATTCAAAAGTTATCCAAAGGTGTAAAAATGGATAATAAATGAAGAACAATAAACCATTCTTAATTGTTATCTCCTTTGGTTAATTATTGAACCCTAACCGATGAAAAACTGAAATGATATAGCAGATGCCCCATTCACTCTGAGGGATATCCTACAATCAAGGGCGTATCCAAGATTTTGCCAGGGGGAGGCGGGTTCGGGGAAAGAGAACGGGACTAAAAAATCCTCAACAACGCCTCAAAAATGTGTTTATATGCATTTGTCATCCTTTTACGAGTCAGACAAAATTTCAGGAGGGGGAAGGTTCAAACCATGAACCCCCCCCCCAGTGGAATCGGCCTAGCTTACGATTACCCAACTCAGTGCTATGCTTATTTATTAACTGCTTGAAATTAAAGTAAAACAAGGGCTAAGAGCTCATATGGCACTTAAAACGAGGTCGGAAGAGCCAAGAACTCATATGGTATGAGCTCTAGCAAAATTCTAAGAATCAATAGATTGCTTTAAAAGGAAAATCATAGGCTTAATGCCGGTCGGGATTTAAAATAAGAGCTCTGAGTCACGACTCCTAAATATCAAAATTCATTAAGATCCGATCACCCACTCGTAAGTTAAAAATGCCTCAGTTTTTCTAATTTTTCCTCTCCTTTCAGCCCCCCCCCCAGATGGTTGAATCTGAGAAAACAACTTTATCAAGTCAATTTGTGCAGCTCCCTGACACGCCTACCAATTTTCATCGTCCTAGCACGTCCAAAAGAACCAAACTCGCCAAAGCACTGAACCCCACCACCTAACTCTACCAAAGAGAGCGGATCGAGTCCGGTTACGTTAATCACGTATCTACGACATTTATAAGCGTTTCCCAAGATTTCCGGTTTCATCCTCCAACTCCCCCCAATGTGAAGAGATCTGGTCGGGATTTGAAATAAGAGCTCTGAGAGATAAGTTCCTTCTAAATGTCAAATTTCATTAAGATCCAGTCACATGTACTTAAGCTAAAAATACCTCAATTTTTCTGATTTTTCCAGATTAACAACCCCCAACTTCCTCGAAGAGGACGGATCCGGACCAATTATGTCAATCTCGTATCTATAACTTGTGCTTATTCTTCCTATCAAGTTTCATCTGGATCTCTCCACTCTAAGGTTTCTCCAAAATTTCCGGTTTCCAAGATTTCTGTTTCTCCCCTCCAACCCTCTATGTCCCCAGATCCGATTCGAATTGAAAATGCAGCATCTGAGACATAAGATTCTTCCATATGTCAAGTTTCATTAAGATCGGATCACCCATTCGTAAGATACCTCGATTTTCACTTTTTTGAAGAATTCCGGTTTCCCCCTCCAACTCCCTTCAATGTCACCTGATCTGGTCGAGATTTAAAATGAGAGTTCTAAAGCACAAGATCCTTCTAGATATTAAATTTGATTAAGATCTGACCACCCGTTCGTGAGTTACAAATACTTCATTTTTTTCTAGTTTTTCCGAATTACTCCCCCCCCCCCCCGACTCGACCAAAGAGAGCGGATCCAGTCTGGTTATGTCAGTCACCTATCTTTGACTTGTGCTTATTCTTTCCACCAAGTTTCATCCTGATCTCTCCGCTTTAAGCGTTTTCCAAGATTTCAGGTCCCCCCTCCCCTAATGACACTGGATCCGGTCGGGATTTAAAATAAGAGATCTGAGTTTCGAGGTCCTCCTAAACATGAAATTTCATTAAGATACGATCACTGTTTCGTAAGTCAAAAATACCTCACTTTTTCATTTTTTTTTTTAGAATTAACCCTCCCTACCAACTTCCCCAAAGAGAGCTGATCCGTTCCGGTTGTTTCAATCCCGTATCTAGGACTTGTGCTTATTTTCCCCACCAAGTTTAATCCCGATCCCTCCATTCTAAGCGTTTTCCAATATTTTAGGTTTCCTCCCCCCACTCCCCCCAATGCCACCAGATCTGGTCGGGATTTAAAAAAGAGCTCTGAGATACAATATCCTTCCAAACATCGAATTTCATTAAGATCCCATCACCCGTTCGTACGTTAAAAATACTTCATTTTTTCTTTTTTTCGAATTAACGGACCCTCCACTCCCCCCCCCAAACGGTCAAATCGCGAAAACGACTATTTCTAATTTAATCTGGTCCGGTCCCTGATACGCCTACCGAATTTCATCGTCCTAGCTTACCTGGAAGTGCCTAAAGTAGCAAAACCAGTAGAATACAATGCTTTGTATTCTTTTTTAGATTGGAAAACGTGTGATTTTCTTAGTCTTGAAAAAAGGAATTTTGCTATTTTTTTAAAAAAGTTTAGAACATTCTCTAAGGAAAAGTATAAGTGATACAATAATTCTGGCTCAGGTGGTCAGACCTGGAACTAATGAATCCAGTGATATAACTGTCTTGTCCTTTCAGTGAAAACTGCAGCTGCAGGCTTACCGTAAAATCAGATGTTTCAGGAGGAACATAAACCTTAGGACCTTAGGACAGAACTGAAACCTTTATTTTACTGAATTAAATGTACTGATAGAACTGTAATACTAGTAGTAGCAGTGGTATATTGTATTACCCACAAAAAGCAAAAACAGTAATTTGGAGTTCAATGAAAGAAAAAAGAAAAGAAAGCAAAACAACACATAATATAATAAGTAAAAAAAAAAAGATTATTAAAAAGCTTCAGGAAGAAAAAAAAATAAAGAAGAGGGTCACCTTCAGAAATAAAATCACTAAGACCAATTATTTATGACAGTATATCAATAAGGTCAAGCCTACCCACTAATTTACTGTTTCAGTACCATTGTTGTAAGCAAAGCAAAAGTGTGCAATATCTGAAATATGACACTCGTGGGATACTACAATGTTTTTTTTTAAATTTAGAATTTGATTGAGTTGTGAGACATTTAGTAGCATCACGTAAAAAAGTGTTATTACTTTAAATTTATTATATTTATTAATAATGGTTACTAGTTTTAAATTTTTTAGGGGGAAGAGTTGGGCAATTTGAGACAAAAATTACTCAACTATATCAAGGACTATTTTAAAAGATATTTTGGAGCATTCTTCAGATGTGTTCCTTGTTTTTCGCCTGGCGTTTGCACCCTTTTTGGAAACTGATATGTCATCAATGTAAATACAATTCCAATCCAGCCAAAAATTCGCCCATTTATGGTTGGTCATCAGACACAGCATGTCCATCTTTATATTGATGAAAACTGCCTGTTATGAGTAAGCTTATCCAAAAACAAGCACGTCCACGTAAAAATATTTATTTAGTTTTATTTAGATTCTTCCATAAATAACATGTGGTTTTCATCACTTCTGATCTGACTATTTTATTTTTTTGCTGAATTCACGATATATAATAGACATTGAAAATTTGTCATTGAAAATTTTGAAACTTCCTTTTGAAATTTTACTTCTGAAGCTTCCTAGTTATAGCTTAACACTAGATAAAATCATAACAACTTTGGCTAAGAATTTCCTCAAATAGTTTCGAAATAATTGGCTTTATCAAAGAGAAACACCTTGTATATTTTTTTTATGACCATTCATTTTCTTCTTTGTTATTAAGGATGTCATTTGAAAGAGAATTTCAGAGGCCTTTATCCTCAACCTCCAATACGATTCGGAAATGAATTGCACGACAAAAATAACTAAATATTATGGAGCCAACTATCATTCATGCTGTTTTCTGAGTGAAAAGAAAGTTTAATTCAATGGGATAGCCTAATCCAGATGAAGAGTGATTAAGGGAAATATAAGGTAGTTGTATTACCAACTAGCAACAAAATGACACTGATAAGTATCCTTTCAGAAATTGGGTCTTAAACAAAAGTGAAAATAAATAAAATTCTTACCAAATTATGGATAATATTTGTGAGTGTCCAAGCTGTTGAAGTTGACCACAGTGGTATAGAGAGAAGAACTAAATGGAGTCCTAGAACACCTGCCACATATGAAAACCACATGCCTCTACTTGCCAACCAAGATGTGTTTGGATCAGCATCTCCATGAGTTCCAATCAACATTGCTTACTTGATGGAAACTATAAATACAGAAAACTATGAACAACTATCTTGTTAAGTTAGTTCCAAGCTTAGGCAGGGTCAGTAGCTTCAATATTTTTCTCAAAATAAATAATTTCAGAACTCCTAATGACACATTGGGTCCTCAAAGCCTGGGTCTATGTGAAACTCGCTTTTTAGAAATTTTTAATTGATTCACAATTCAAACAAAAGTTTAATTATTGCCTTTATTTTATTTTTCTCTTAACAACGCTAAAATTAATAATAGTCTTCTTTGAATTAATATTCAGGTTCACATTGCTAAGCGATGATTTTGATAATAAGAGGCAGGAATTAGTGATGCATTAAAAATTAGTTTATAGCTATCATTGGTTTCTGGAAGGCAAATTTGTTATCAGATTTGAAAACAATCAATAAGTTAACCAAGTTTCATGGATGTTTAGTGACAAATAGGCGGGTCTTATTTTTTTCTTTGACTTGCAATGTGGAACGATTTATTTTAAATATTACTGGTTATTGTATGCCAGCAAATATAATAATAGTGCTCGGTTACTTGAGTACTATCTAAAATCCTACTCAGTGCACAATTCCAAAATCATGAAGATCTAATATGTGCTCTAGGTAAACAATAGAATTAAATAGGGGACTGCCCACAGATGATCCTGGATAAATATGATTTATTTGCATTCTTAGAGTTATCACTGGAAGCTTTTTATTTTTAGAGGACGCAAATCCAATATATCGCTTGAATTTGCATTAAGTACATTTCAAAGGCTACAGCCCTATACTACACATTAAGTTTACTGAACCTATTGTCGAATCATCATTATGAACCAGCTGTTGATAAGGAACAAGTGTAAAAGAACATTAACCATCAAAATCAGCAAACTTAGTGCTTGGCCTTGGGTTGTATCCGCGCATTACCAGGGGGGGGGTCCACCATAGGTGATTCTTACTATCAATTATCAAAAAAAGTACTTGGTATACAGCCTAGGGTTGAATCTAGGCATTAAAAAGACAGAGGGTGAGATTGTATTACAATGGTACCAATTGTTATATTTATCTTTGGTTAGCAGTTTACAAACTGCTAACTAAATCCACTTTACAAACAAAATACCAAAAATGTGCTATAGTTAATTTTAGCCTAAGTCTACTTTAACTTGAGTTTTGGGTTTTAAACACAGCGGTAATGATTTAGGATTATGAATAGGTAATGAATAGGATTTAAATCCATATTAGAGTTATTTCTTCAATTCTGGAAGAATTCTTTAGAATTCTTGAGGTTTAAAACATTGAGCTTGAGGTTTAAAACATTTTCATTGGGAAATATTTCCCAATTCTTTTGGAAAATAAAGGTGATGACATGGCTGCAAGTGTTTAATACCAACAAACACATCATCTTCCATTAGGCAATAACAATTGTGATCTCCAGTATATTATGGGAGACCAACTCAAAAACTTTGCACAAAACCAGTGACACTGCAATTGGCGCAAAGGAACACCGCTCCAAGGGATTTCCCCTTTTTAATACCGGTGTTATGACTCCAGTACAGAACAGATCAGGAATTATACCACAATAGAATATCATCTGAAAAAGTAAAGTCAGATGCTCAATCAGGAGAGGAGATCCACATCTTAGATGCTTTGCACAGGGACAATTAACACCACAAAAAGTTTTTTTGTAGCTTAGAAATGCAATCAAACTGCAGATCGAGTATTAATCAATTCATCTCATCATTTTATTGGCCCAAGAAACCATGAAACTCTCTTTTATAATGATTTGACAATGATGGATCAGGCTTAGAAAACTCAATTTTAAAGTAATCATACCACAGGTCACTGGTAATTTGAACGGCATTAGAGGCTTTTAATTTATCTCTTTTGAGCACTTTCAATACGAAATTAGGATCATTTGTGGCTTTATTTGATAATTCAGCTACTGACTTAGCCTGGTGTTGCCTTAATACTTTTGTGAAATGCCACTTTTTTTTCAGGCAAACTTCACTTACTATACCTTGACATGGCATAACACACTCCTTCCAAATATGAAACCAGAAGTCCGATTTAGCACCATTCAGAATATAGGCTAATAATTGCTAATTTAGCCCTTGGTTATGTACGAGTTTCCTAATATCTTTTTGCTTATTTCTCTTTTTTCTTTTCAATTTTGTTTTATTTGTCATTATGAACCAACTATTGAAGAGAAATAAGCAAAAAGATAATGACAAATCCAAAAAATAAACAAATTATTGGGTAAATTAGCCATTTTTTCAGTTACTTTGCTAAGAAGATGAAGACACCCCTTGATACAATTTTTAGTAGTGATCCTAAATATAGTAATCAGCACCCTCCCAAATCTAACTTAACCCTCTAATGAGGCCAGATATAGCTTCCTTTATTCTTGAAGATGAGTGGTAGTATGCTTATTATGAATCTGAGTTATCTACTTCTCTTCTTATCCAGATGACATTCAAACAGGGATCTTTGAAAGGGTCTATCAGATGATAGTCCCTTATTCCTTCTGTAATGAAGATACCACCCCCCATTAAAAAAAGGAGAAAACCCAAGCTCTACTGCTCTTCAACATGTCCTATCATCATTGTTACATCCCTCTGCAAGCTGCTGTTTTCAATAAGACTTGAAGAAATACGTCATACTCTTCCAAATCAGTTTGGCTTTAGATGAAGATCAGGATGTACTGATGCCCTGCAAGCAATTGTTAATATTTTGGTTGATGTAGATTCTTCAAACCAGACACAGCAGTAAATGTGCCTTAAACTCTCTTGACCATGCAGCCAGGCTTTTGAAAGCTACTAAACTTGTATTCAATCCTTCTGTCATTTTATTCTTTGAAATTTGTATTCCAAATTATGCATCTTGCCTGAATCTACTACCATATAATGGCATGCCATCTGCTCCTTGTAGTAGATTTATTCCAGTTAAGAAGAGGGTCTGTCAAGGAGCAATCACTTTGCCCAGCCTTTTCAATAGCTGTGTTGTCAAAGCTCAACATCTCTGCCCATCCTCTTTATTTTGTCCTCAATCATCCTGTCTTTAGTATGCTATGCTGACAACATCTTGAATACAGTCGACTCTTGATAACTCAAAATTATCAATATCTTGAATTATTTTCAATTCCCTTGGAATAACCTGTCTAAGTCGTTGAAAAACCGTGCATAACTCAAAATAATTATGCAGTCATATTTTACAACTGTAAGCTGAAGTGATTCAAAAATTACCTTTATAGCTTAAAATTCTGTAGGTAAGTCAAATTTAATTTTCACTTTACCTGCAAAAGTCAAAGTTTATCTCTCTATCTTGAAGTGTTTTCAGGAGAGCTCTGTAAAACAAAACCCCAGGGTGCAGGTTCCAACAAGTTGGTGAGCCTTTAATGTTAAAGCACCTGCAAGCATTCTCATAGTATTGAGCATTGCAATTTATTACAGAATGCGTCTTGTTTACATTAATAGTGTGGTGATTGTGCTTTGAGGATTCAGGTGACAATTGGACTTGCCAAATCTCAAGTGAAGGATAACTTTAAGCCCAATTAAGGTTTGCTCAAGAATGTTGAAAAAAGGCACAGTATTACATTTAAGAAAGTTTGTGGTGAGAGTGAACCAGTAGGTAGAAATGTTTGTGATGAGTGGAAGGGCTCGTTTAAGAATATTTTGAAGGACTATTGCCTGAAAAGTACTTTTATTGCTGATGAACTAGCTCTGTACTTCAAGTGTCTCCCTAGCAAAACCTTTAGTTTAAAGATGAAAAATGTCATGCTTGTAAACACGTCAAAGAAAGGATAACAATTTTACTAGCAGCTAAGCTGATAGGATCTGCCAATTTAAAGCCCATTCCTATTGGTAAACTAAAAAATCCTAGATGCTTTAAAGGAGTAAAGTCTCTGTCTTTTGAATACATATCAAATAAAACAGCATGGATGAACAATGAGGTATTTTCCTCCTATATGACTGAATTAGATAAAACTATGGGCAAAAAGAAACACAAGATTCTGTTCTTTGTGGACAATTGAGGTGCACATATTCCCATTCCTCCTCTAACATGGGTTAATGTAAATTCTTGCAAGGCAACACAGCATCTAAATTACAGCCACTAGATCCAGGAATAATATGAAACATCAGAGCACTCTATAAAACTGAAGTGGTCAGAAAATATATTTCTAACACTGAAGAAAGAAATATGGACACTATCAACATATTAGAGGCCATGCAATTTGCCAAGAATATTGAGACAACATAAAAAGCAAAACAACAGCCAATTACTTTAAGTCAAGTGCATTCAAACTGCTAGAAAATCAACCTGAAACAGAAAAAGGGTCATAAGCAGAACAAGTGAAAGAACAGCTATATTTAGAACTACCAAACAGTAACATCAAGATAAAGCAGAATGAGGTGACAATACAGCTGTCATCAGACAAGATACCAGCATTGGAAGAATTTACACTTAATGAAAGGGGGTAGCAATAAACAGCAAGTTAACTGATGAAGACATTGTAGAATCCCTAGCCATTGGTGTGGATTACACCTAAAGAAGCCAAAGCTGCAGTTTGGTCTTTTATGTATGCTATCTAAAAAAAAAAACAGTAATATACCAGATAATACATTTTTCATCATTTTTGTTCAACCTAAAACATGATTGGCACAGGTGTTACCAATAGTCTTAAGTGCAAGATAATTATGGACTTTTTACACAGTGGTGTTAATATATGGGCTGTACAGTTTAGTGTGTCTACACATTTTTTCATTATGTATACTGCGAGTATTTTTTATTATACTAATACAGCAAATAATTTAATTTCATATTAATACAGCAATAAATTAATCTTTGCCTTATAATGTCTGTAGAGAATAAATTTAGTGAACTTATTACCTGTGTGAGTAAAATCTTATGTACAATAGCATCTGCAACTCAAACTATGGCTAACTACTAAATTTGTTAAATTTCAAGTTAAGTTAGTTAACTAACTTGTTAAATTTCAAGTTAACAAGAGGAACTGTACTAGCCATACCTTCCAATAAATCACAAATTTTTGCAAAGTTCTTCAAGTTGAGTACCAGAAAAATTGGATAACAATTCTGCTAAATCTGGGACCATTCTTTTTAATTGAAAAATGGTTAACTTAGTTTCATTGTAGCTCATGGCAATAATTATGTCCAGCCTGCTAGCCACCTTGCTTATCTTGGCCTCCCTACAGGATTCTCAATCTACCACACGCATATCATACACTTCTCCTTGATCAGCTCATACATTGAATTTCACCAGTTTATTCTTCTATTGCATCATACAGACTTCAGTTCAACCATATGCTTCTAGCTAGTCTTTATAATGCCACAGCACTTCCTCACATATTCTACACTACTCCCTGTGGAGAACTGCTAACAAAAACTGACTAACACAAAATCAGATCCTTATTTTTCAAATTTCATAAATATCTACTCTGCCTGCCTCCATGGTACAGCATCTTGCTATTTGTTGCTAAATTCAAAGCAGCAGATCCTGCAATCTCAGTTGCCCTTGATTTTTTTCTTGTTTATACATAGTTTGCAATTCTTATTTTATTTTTATTGGCTTTGTTGACATTTGTCTTGCATTAATTTATAATTTATCACTATTTTCATTATTCTGCTAGTGTATTTTTTTTTGTTTTCTTTTTTCTATTTATGCTCTGTCCTTTTCAAGTTGAAACATCTGTACAGAATGAAACACCTTGATAAAATGAAGTAGTAACATTTGATCATTTGTTTTAATGCTATTTTGAAACATCATATTTACAATTTCGGATAATATTCCCTCACCCCCATCTGATGGTCCTAGATATAGTTCTAAATAATTTCATTTCTTCTATTATTTTCACTGATTTGTTTCATTCTTGAACATCAAAAACCAGTTTGTCAAGTGATTACAATAGAACAATTGGATAAAAACATTATTTAAAATATTGAGAACAATGGAAGGAAACATGATAATGTGATTTATAAAAATCTTCTGCTTATCTAAAAGTGAAAATTACATCATTATAGGTTTACTTTTTTACCCCCTAAAATAGGGGGTAACCATAGCTCTTAATTATTTTAAATAGTAGCTACCTCAGCAACCACAATTTAGTAGATTACAGCTACTGCTGCAACAACAATTACTTCTAAAAATCATTTTTGTTAATTACAAAAGGCATTATACACAGCTTGAACTCAGTTACAAAATAAAGTTCTACCCCCTAAAGTACAAACTAATCATTACTTCAACTCATTTGTGCCTTTCTTCACATCAATTTTCAATGCTGAGTTGTAGTGTGTGATTTTTGTTTAAATGAATGATTTTGTAAAAAAAAAACTGAATTTAGCTATGCTATGATGGTTTTTAAATATACTGATCTCTCTCTCTCTCTATCTTTTATTGATCTGCTAGCAGCAGAGAAATAGAAAAAATGATGCTTTCAATGCAGAATATCATGGTTGCACCCACTTTCCTTGTTTTTTAAGCCAATGAATTTCCCTTCTTGTTCAAGCAACATGACATTTAAGTTTAATTTGTAGGGTTTTCAGACAAAGTTGTTCTAATGGTATATTTTTTGTTTTTGAACAGGCATGATTTTTAGGAGTTTTAGGAGTAATTTATTCAGTGCAAATTCAGTGCAATTTAGTATCTGTGGAAAATGACCAGTAGGCCAGTCTTGCTGCTTTAATACCATTATGACACATAGCTAAGATTGAACATAGTTATGAAAAATAAACAAGAAAGTATTTTTCAAAGTCAGGGGGACAGTTGCCAGTAGCTCACACAATTTAACTAGGAAGAAAGGGCTCAGAACAGCCTGTAACACAGCTTAGATACTGATGCAGTTATAAAAACTCCTATCTTGCCCATAAGAAGCTTTTGGTACAGAGCTCTGAATTTGGCACCTCCTCCAAGCCCATGCTCCAATGCACAGATTGCACTAGAACACCATGGGTGGGAATGTAATTTTGTTTTGTTGCATACACAGCTTAGATACCAATACCAGTTTCCTGTTACCAATTAGATACCAGTACTATGTTCTTGTCTCTAGCTGCTAGCATTGCTACCATGTACTGTGTCCCAAAAATAAATCAGGTTTTCATAATGGTATTGGTTGTGGCCTGTAATAACCAAAAATTTAAATATGTCTAGTGAGGAGGAATTCCCATCTGTAGCTAAGTCAAGAATGGTAAACTAACTATTTCTTGGTTAAAAATAACAATAATAAAATGTTAATTTGAAAACAAACTTGCAAAAATTTTAAAAAAAAGCCTGAACCCCCTCAAAAAAGGCATCAAAAGCAAAAAATCACACAATGAAATCTCTATTGTTGAAAACTCTGAAACACACAGCCCTCCCCCCTCCACATTAAACAACAAGGAATATAACCTTTTTTGTATGGGTAGCATTGATGTCTCCTATTTTTTGTGTTGTTGTTTTTCTAGCAGCATACTGGAATATCAGAGAAATCTAGTTGAGGGTACATTTAAAAGCTAATTTTTATGCTTCAATTACATCTTAAATTAATTTTTTGTTGTCAATGTCTAGATTAACAGAGTAGGCCTATTCAGATATCTAAGAAATAAATTTAACCTATAGAATCTAATTTCTTCAGAAAGGTACTAATATTGGTACCTTTTTCTCTTATTTTAGATACAGTACAGCTTAGAATATAACCTAAAGTCTACCTGCGACATCATCAACCTTGTTAAAACTAGCTTACCTTTAAATTGGATTAATGGAGACAAAATCAAAAATCAATGGTAAATCCTTACCCCGTGTTCTTTTACTTGTCCGATTACTTAGCCGACTAATCGGAATGTGTTTTATGAGATACAAAGTTGCGTTCGAATCACATTCCAAGTTGACTGAAACCAGCATTCTGACGTTTTATTTGTGATTCCGAGTTAACTTTAAGCGTTCGATTTGTAAAAGTTGACTGAAAGTTAATGAAAAGTTGACTTTTAACAACTTTTACATTTTGTACGTTCGTCTCAAGTTAACTCGGAAAGAGGGCAAAAGTTTCAATTATAGGTAATCATGGAGTATGTGTTCAGATGGATCCAGGATGAAGGCACCACTTTTGTGTACCAGTGTGGTGAGTTATTGAGCCAGATTTTTTGTTGTTGGGTAGGTTGCACTAAAATAGACTTAGAAACTATGTTATTATCCTTGTTAAAACTGGTTTTTTTCTTGTGTGGGTGGGTGGGTTTTATCTTTTACTGGGTGGGGGGATAGGTAGATAATAAAATGGTTAAGAAAAAACTTATAAAGTTATTGCAATATTAGTTAAAGCTACTGCAAAGCTACTTGAGCAATTATTTCAGAGCTGGGTATCCTAATACAATTTGTGTGGTCAGAAGTTTAATTGTTAGATTGCAAATTGTGATTTTCATTTGTCTTCTTTTAGTCATTCCATTCAAGATACCTTGGATATTTTTTTTTTTATTGTGATGGATTGTCTTAATGCTCTGGAAAGGTAAAATATTTCAATTGCATAGGATAGGTAAATTCCAGTAGGCTAATCAATTTAAAGTCCTAAATTAGCAAGGGAAGCGTTTAGTTCACTAAAAAATCACTTATATACAGTGATTTTTTTTTAAATCACTGTATAATTGGAGTTCTTTGAACTCCAATTATACAGCCCTGTTTTTGGCCCCCTTTAGCCTGTATCCAGTTCCTGATTGCCATTTAGTCCAAATTGAATTTTTTCTGTTACTCATTTCTTGTCAATATTGCTAAGGGGTCATACTTAAGCACTAGAGAAGTATGCAGCTCTGCTTTACTTTAGCACCAACCCTCCTAATATGGAAATCTAAGGCTGAAATTGCATATTTCCTATTGATTCTGCCAATCTATACCTCAACCATAGTACCTGATAATTGAAGCAACTGTGGCAAAACAAGAACTGGAAAAATAAGTAGGCTAAAAGGTGGCAAAATACATTTAAAATTTAAAATTTGGGCTATATATTAGCAAATTAGGCAGGTCGGGAGTAAATTTTTTGTTTTTTTCATATTTTGACTTAAAAATAAAGTGAATATACTACTTGATGCCTTTTTGTATGTTCTTTACAGATATAATTGATATAATTGCTTATGTATATATATATATAATATAATAATATAATATAAGATATATAATTGATATAATATACAGATATAATTGCTTATGGGTGTGTTCCAGCTGATGGTTTTTCAGTAACTGCAGTTACTGCGTGGTAACTGCCCATTTTTAACTGCAGTAGAGCCAGTGGGAACAGCACAGTAACCTGACTAGCAGTAGCATCATTTTCAAATTAAATACACGTGTTCAAATTTAAGGGACAGTTTAATGCTGATTAGTATAATTTTTTTTAATTCCTGCTGTTTCAGAGCATTTAGAGAGGTTCTAAGCCAACCATGGACATTTGGCTGTCACAAATGATTTTGCTCAAATGAGTTGGTGAAAAATAAATAGAAAATATAAATTTTCTCTTTTTTTTTATTATTTCAAGACTAGAATATCACAAAGCTGAGCATTCACATAGCTTGATTGTATTTTAAGCAAATACAATCCCTGATGGAGTTTTGTTGATACCTGTCTTAAATTGATTTGTCTAAATAAAATGGGCCTATAGCATTTATAGGACAGTAGTGGGACAACTATAGCAATTTTTTTTCAAATAATTATTGTTCTCTGGTCAAATTTGTGTTCCTTGCTAAGTGGTAGGCGCTTTGGGTTGGAACGCTTTGTCCAAGGTGTATAGGTTTAATTCCTGGCATTGCCAGTTTATTCGGTTTTGGATAGGGATTGGTGATATGACTAACCTCAGCTAGAATTGGCCCAACTTTAAATGAGTACAGATGGAAATCTAGGGACAGTAAGGAGGAAGGGCATGCAAGAGAATAGGCTGGCTGGTCCCTAGCTTCCTATTGCACTACCTGGCTAAAGGACCACCAGGTCCTTTACTGGCCTACTGACTTAGCCATGGAAACTTTCTTTCAAACCCATTAAATATAAGTAGAAATGAAGAATACCAGTGTGATGGTCCTTCCATTTCCCTGAAATGTGGATGTATGGACAAATTTGTGGGTCATGAGAGATAGCTTGTGAATGTAATGGGGGTGAATGTTCTGCAAGATTTAAAAATTTATGACAGTTGCTCAGGTTGGCAACTGAACACAGAAGTATAATTTTGTTATTTGTTTTTCTTTGTGGCTATTATGCTTATTTAATGTCAAGTATTTTAAAGTTAATCTCCTTTATTTTGTTTTTAATTGCCATGGCCCTAGGGCTTAAATACAATAAAACCTACTTATATCCATTGATTTTCTTTAAATAGATAGGAGTTCTGTGTGTCCTAGCTTCAGTAAATTTAAATGTAATTGTGAGACCAGGGATTACAAAGTAGGTGAAAACTTGCAAATGGACCTCTGGTATCAATAAAAATTTGTAAGAAATGGATATCAATTTAAAGATTAAAAAAAAACTGTTAGAAAACAAAGAAGACTAATGAATAAACAAAAGTATCCCTTTACAACCATTTAATGAATTGTCACAAATATTGGTCACCCTTAAGATTGAAATGAACAAAGCTTCAATTATGAATCCATTTTCCTTTAAACAGACTGAAGGGGCAAACCTCCAAGCTTTGACAAATTCAATCTCACTTTTGGGCAATCTCACCTTTCCTTTTCAAAGGAAACTTTCTTTGGATGTTTCCAATCCAACTAAAAACAACAGGGACAGCATCAGGTACAAGTGATCTTCTACTTAGCCTACATACCAAAGGGAAAAACATGCATCTTTATACTATAATTTACCTCCAACCTGCCTAATGTGTAAATATATAGCCAAAATTATGTAGTTCCAATGTATTCTGTCACCTGTTACCTTTTCTGCCATTCTTGCTTTGTTGCAATTGCTTCAATTAACAGGGAGTTAAAGGTTGAGGGATAGATTGGCAGAATCAACAGGTAACATGTAACTTCAGCTATATATTTCTATATTAGGAGGGTTGGGGGTAAAGTAGAGCAGGACTGCATGTAAAATTATGTAAGCTATAATTATTGTGCAATTATAAAAATCGGTTTTCTTAACAGATTTTTCTCTAGGCCTACAGGTCCTTTCTTTGGTTTATGCCACATCAAACATTGTATTCCCAGAGAAAAATAAGTAGCAACAAGCTATGTATATACAAGCACATATTATTTATCAATGAGGACTCTAGTGCTTATCTGTGACCCCTCAGTAATATTGACAAGAAATGAGCAACAGACAAAATGAAATTTAAATGGCTATCAGAAACTGGATACAGGCTTAAGGGGGGTAAAAAAAAACAGGGCTGTATAATTGAAGTTCAAAAATAGGTGGTGAGTTTTTAGTGGAATAAATATTTCCCTAGCAAATTTCAACTATAGGTCATGAAAGGAGATTAATGTGAAGCTTGATCATTTTTAAACAATAATATGCACATAAAGAAAGAGAGTATAGCCTAGAGGGTTGTATACTCAACCATGCAGCTTGCCAAGACAATTTTAAGCTCCCATTATAAACTATGCACTCATAGCAGCAAATAGCAGCTACATCAGGCTAAAGGACCAATTACTACAACTTATCTTGAGGTTTTTGTGCAAGTCAACATGGGATTTGTGTTTTATTTTGGTGAGAATAGAAAAAGCATAAAAGGCATTTCTGACTTAAATTCCATACTTTACTCATTGTCAGACCTTTTGCCACTGTTGAAGAAGCAGCAAGCAAATTCAAGTGTTTTGACTCCCTAGGTAGGCTAGTTTGCTTTATACAGGCATTTTAGCTAATATCTTACCTCATAATGGCAATTTTAAAAAGCAATTTTTTTGCCCCTGTATAATTAGAGCATATCTAAAATTGGTAGTATGCTTATTATGAATCTGAGTTATCTACTTCTCTTCTTATCCAGATGACATTCAAACAGGGATCTTTGAAAGGGTCTATCAGATGATAGTCCCTTATTCCTTCTGTAATGAAGATACCACCCCCCATTAAAAAAAGGAGAAAACCCAAGCTCTACTGCTCTTCAACATGTCCTATCATCATTGTTACATCCCTCTGCAAGCTGCTGTTTTCAATAAGACTTGAAGAAATACGTCATACTCTTCCAAATCAGTTTGGCTTTAGATGAAGATCAGGATGTACTGATGCCCTGCAAGCAATTGTTAATATTTTGGTTGATGTAGATTCTTCAAACCAGACACAGCAGTAAATGTGCCTTAAACTCTCTTGACCATGCAGCCAGGCTTTTGAAAGCTACTAAACTTGTATTCAATCCTTCTGTCATTTTATTCTTTGAAATTTGTATTCCAAATTATGCATCTTGCCTGAATCTACTACCATAAAATGGCATGCCATCTGCTCCTTGTAGTAGATTTATTCCAGTTAAGAAGAGGGTCTGTCAAGGAGCAATCACTTTGCCCAGCCTTTTCAATAACCGAGTTATCAAAGCTCAACATCTCTACCCATCCTCTTTATTTTGTCCTCAATCAGCCTGTCTTTGGTATGCTATGCTGACAACATCTTGAATACAGTCGACTCTTGATAACTCAAAATTATCAATATCTTGAATTATTTTCAATTCCCTTGGAATAACCTGTCTAAGTCGTTGAAAAACCGTGCATAACTCAAAATAATTATGCAGTCATATTTTACAACTGTAAGCTGAAGTGATTCAAAAATTACCTTTATAGCTTAAAATTCTGTAGGTAAGTCAAATTTAATTTTCACTTTACCTGCAAAAGTCAAAGTTTATCTCTCTATCTTGAAGTGTTTTCAGGAGAGCTCTGTAAAACAAAACCCCAGGGTGCAGGTTCCAACAAGTTGGTGAGCCTTTAATGTTAAAGCACCTGCAAGCATTCTCATAGTATTGAGCATTGCAATTTATTACAGAATGCGTCTTGTTTACATTAATAGTGTGGTGATTGTGCTTTGAGGATTCAGGTGACAATTGGACTTGCCAAATCTCAAGTGAAGGATAACTTTAAGCCCAATTAAGGTTTGCTCAAGAATGTTGAAAAAAGGCACAGTATTACATTTAAGAAAGTTTGTGGTGAGAGTGAACCAGTAGGTAGAAATGTTTGTGATGAGTGGAAGGGCTCGTTTAAGAATATTTTGAAGGACTATTGCCTGAAAAGTACTTTTATTGCTGATGAACTAGCTCTGTACTTCAAGTGTCTCCCTAGCAAAACCTTTAGTTTAAAGATGAAAAATGTCATGCTTGTAAACACGTCAAAGAAAGGATAACAATTTTACTAGCAGCTAAGCTGATAGGATCTGCCAATTTAAAGCCCATTCCTATTGGTAAACTAAAAAATCCTAGATGCTTTAAAGGAGTAAAGTCTCTGTCTTTTGAATACATATCAAATAAAACAGCATGGATGAACAATGAGGTATTTTCCTCCTATATGACTGAATTAGATAAAACTATGGGCAAAAAGAAACACAAGATTCTGTTCTTTGTGGACAATTGAGGTGCACATATTCCCATTCCTCCTCTAACATGGGTTAATGTAAATTCTTGCAAGGCAACACAGCATCTAAATTACAGCCACTAGATCCAGGAATAATATGAAACATCAGAGCACTCTATAAAACTGAAGTGGTCAGAAAATATATTTCTAACACTGAAGAAAGAAATATGGACACTATCAACATATTAGAGGCCATGCAATTTGCCAAGAATATTGAGACAACATAAAAAGCAAAACAACAGCCAATTACTTTAAGTCAAGTGCATTCAAACTGCTAGAAAATCAACCTGAAACAGAAAAAGGGTCATAAGCAGAACAAGTGAAAGAACAGCTATATTTAGAACTACCAAACAGTAACATCAAGATAAAGTGGAATGAGGTGACAATACAGCTGTCATCAGACAAGATACCAACATTTGAAGAATTTACACTTAATGAAAGGAGGTAGCAATAAACAGCAAGTTAACTGATGAAGACATTGTAGAATCCCTAGCCATTGGTGTGGATTACACCTAAAGAAGCCAAAGCTGCAGTTTGGTCTTTTATGTATGCTATCTAAAAAAAAAACACAGTAATATACCAGATAATACATTTTTCATCATTTTTGTTCAACCTAAAACATGATTGGCACAGGTGTTACCAATAGTCGTAAGTGCAAGATAATTATGGACTTTTTACACAGTGGTGTTAATATATGGGCTGTACAGTTTAGTGTGTCTACACATTTTTTCATTATGTATACTGCGAGTATTTTTTATTATACTAATACAGTAAATAATTTAATTTCATATTAATACAGCAATAAATTAATCTTTGCCTTATAATGTTTGTAGAGAATAAATTTAGTGAACTTATTACCTGTGTGAGTAAAATCTTATGTACAATAGCATCTGCAACTCAAACTATGGCTAAATAAAAAAAAAAACTAAGGTCCTAATTTCAAGTTAACAAGAGGAACTGTACTAGCCATACCTTCCAATAAATCACAAATTTTTGCAAAGTTCTTCAAGTTGAGTACCAGAAAAATTGGATAACAATTCTGCTAAATCTGGGACCATTCTTTTTAATTGAAAAATGGTTAACTTAGTTTCATTGTAGCTCATGGCAATAATTATGTCCAGCCTGCTAGCCACCTTGCTTATCTTGGCCTCCCTACAGGATTCTCAATCTACCACACGCATATCATACACTTCTCCTTGATCAGCTCATACATTGAATTTCACCAGTTTATTCTTCTATTGCATCATACAGACTTCAGTTCAACCATATGCTTCTAGCTAGTCTTTATAATGCCACAGCACTTCCTCACATATTCTACACTACTCCCTGTGGAGAACTGCTAACAAAAACTGACTAACACAAAATCAGATCCTTATTTTTCAAATTTCATAAATATCTACTCTGCCTGCCTCCATGGTACAGCATCTTGCTATTTGTTGCTAAATTCAAAGCAGCAGATCCTGCAATCTCAGTTGCACCTAATTTTTTTCTAGGTTTATACATAGTTTGCAATTCTTATTTTATTTTTATTGGCTTTGTTGACATTTATCTTGCATTAATTTATAATTTATCACTATTTTCATTATTCTGCTAGTGTATTTTTTTTTTGCTTTCTTTTTTCTATTTATGCTCTGTCCTTTTCAAGTTGAAACATCTGTACAGAGTGATACATCTTCATAAAATGAAGTAGTAACATTTGATCATTTGTTTTAATGCTATTTTGAAACATCATATTTACAATTTCGGATAATATTCCCTCACCCCCATCTGATGGTCCTAGATATAGTTCTAAATAATTTCATTTCTTCTATTATTTTCACTGATTTGTTTCATTCTTGAACATCAAAAACCAGTTTGTCAAGTGATTACAATAGAACAATTGGATAAAAACATTATTTAAAATATTGAGAACAATGGAAGGAAACATGATAATGTGATTTATAAAAATCTTCTGCTTATCTAAAAGTGAAAATTACATCATTATAGGTTTACTTTTTTACCCCCTAAAATAGGGGGTAACCATAGATCTTAATTATTTTAAATAGCAGCTACCTCAGCAACCACAATTTAGTAGATTACAGCTACTGCTGCAACAACAATTACTTCTAAAAATCATTTTTGTTAATTACAAAAGGCATTATACACAGCTTGAACTCAGTTACAAAATAAAGTTCTACCCCCTAAAGTACAAACTAATCATTGCTTCAACTCATTGGTGCCTTTCTTCAAATATATTTTCATGCTGAGTTGTAGTGTGTGATTTTTGTTTAAATGTATGATTTTATAAAAAAAAAAAACTGAATTTAGCTATGCTATGATGGTTTTTAAATATACTGATCTCTCTCTCTCTCTATCTTTTATTGATCTGCTAGCAGCAGAGAAATAGAAAAAATGATGCTTTCAATGCAGAATATCATGGTTGCACCCACTTTCCTTGTTTTTTAAGCCAATGAATTTCCCTTCTTGTTCAAGCAACATGACATTTAAGTTTAATTTGTAGGGTTTTCAGACAAAGTTGTTCTAATGGTATATTTTTTGTTTTTGAACAGGCATGATTTTTAGGAGTTTTAGGAGTAATTTATTCAGTGCAAATTCAGTGCAATTTAGTATCTGTGGAAAATGACCAGTAGGCCAGTCTTGCTGCTTTAATACCATTATGACACATAGCTAAGATTGAACATAGTTATGAAAAATAAACAAGAAAGTATTTTTCAAAGTCAGGGGGACAGTTGCCAGTAGCTCACACAATTTAACTAGGAAGAAAGGGCTCAGAACAGCCTGTAACACAGCTTAGATACTGATGCAGTTATAAAAACTCCTATCTTGCCCATAAGAAGCTTTTGGTACAGAGCTCTGAGTTTGGTGCCTCCTCCAAGCCCATGCTCCAATGCACAGATTGTACTACAACACCATGGGTGGGAATGTAATTTTGTTTTGTTGCATACACAGCTTAGATACCAATACCAGTTTCCTGTTACCAATTAGATACCAGTACTATGTTCTTGTCTCTAGCTGCTAGCATTGCTACCATGTACTGTGTCCCAAAAATAAATCAGGTTTTCATAATGGTATGGGTTGTGGCCTGTAATAACCAAAAATTTAAATATGTCTAGTGAGGAGGAATTCCCATCTGTAGCTAAGTCAAGAATGGTAAACTAACTATTTCTTGGTTAAAAATAACAATAATAAAATGTTAATTTGAAAACAAACTTGCAAAAATTTAAAAAAAGCCTGAACCCCCTCAAAAAAGGCATCAAAAGCAAAAAATCACACAATGAAATCTCTATTGTTGAAAACTCTGAAACACACAGCCCTCCCCCCTCCACATTAAACAACAAGGAAAATCACCTTTTTGTATGGTACATTGATGTATCCTATTTTTTTGTGTTTTTTTTTCTAGCAGTATACTGGAATATCAGAGACATCAAGTTTAAGGTGCATTTAAAAGCTAATTTTTATGTTTCAATTACTTCTTAATTTAATTTTTGGGTCAATGTCTAGATTAACAGAGTATTCAGATATCTAAGAAATAAATTTAACCTGTAGAATGAGAATTTCTTCAGAAAGGTACCAATGTTGGTACCTTTTTCTCTTATTTTAGATACAGTACAGCTTAGAATATAACCTAAAGTCTACCTGCGACATCATCAACCTTGTTAAAACTAGCTTACCTTTAAATTGGATTAATGGAGACAAAATCAAAAATCAATGGTAAATCCTTACCCCGTGTTCTTTTACTTGTCCGATTACTTAGCCGACTAATCGGAATGTGTTTTATGAGATACAAAGTTGCGTTCGAATCACATTCCAAGTTGACTGAAACCAGCATTCTGACGTTTTATTTGTGATTCCGAGTTAACTTTAAGCGTTCGATTTGTAAAAGTTGACTGAAAGTTAATGAAAAGTTGACTTTTAACAACTTTTACATTTTGTACGTTCGTCTCAAGTTAACTCGGAAAGAGGGCAAAAGTTTCAATTATAGGTAATCATGGAGTATGTGTTCAGATGGATCCAGGATGAAGGCACCACTTTTGTGTACCAGTGTGGTGAGTTATTGAGCCAGATTTTTTGTTGTTGGGTAGGTTGCACTAAAATAGACTTAGAAACTATGTTATTATCCTTGTTAAAACTGGTTTTTTTCTTGTGTGGGTGGGTGGGTTTTATCTTTTACTGGGTGGGGGGATAGGTAGATAATAAAATGGTTAAGAAAAAACTTATAAAGTTATTGCAATATTAGTTAAAGCTACTGCAAAGCTACTTGAGCAATTATTTCAGAGCTGGGTATCCTAATACAATTTGTGTGGTCAGAAGTTTAATTGTTAGATTGCAAATTGTGATTTTCATTTGTCTTCTTTTAGTCATTCCATTCAAGATACCTTGGATATTTTTTTTTTTATTGTGATGGATTGTCTTAATGCTCTGGAAAGGTAAAATATTTCAATTGCATAGGATAGGTAAATTCCAGTAGGCTAATCAATTTAAAGTCCTAAATTAGCAAGGGAAGCGTTTAGTTCACTAAAAAATCACTTATATACAGTGATTTTTTTTTAAATCACTGTATAATTGGAGTTCTTTGAACTCCAATTATACAGCCCTGTTTTTGGCCCCCTTTAGCCTGTATCCAGTTCCTGATTGCCATTTAGTCCAAATTGAATTTTTTCTGTTACTCATTTCTTGTCAATATTGCTAAGGGGTCATACTTAAGCACTAGAGAAGTATGCAGCTCTGCTTTACTTTAGCACCAACCCTCCTAATATGGAAATCTAAGGCTGAAATTGCATATTTCCTATTGATTCTGCCAATCTATACCTCAACCATAGTACCTGATAATTGAAGCAACTGTGGCAAAACAAGAACTGGAAAAATAAGTAGGCTAAAAGGTGATAAAATACATTTAAAATTTAAAATTTGGGCTATATATTAGCAAATTAGGCAGGTCGGGAGTAAATTTTTTGTTTTTTTCATATTTTGACTTAAAAATAAAGTGAATATACTACTTGATGCCTTTTTGTATGTTCTTTACAGATATAATTGATATAATTGCTTATGTATATATATATATATAATATAATAATATAATATAAGATATATAATTGATATAATATACAGATATAATTGCTTATGGGTGTGTTCCAGCTGATGGTTTTTCAGTAACTGCAGTTACTGCGTGGTAACTGCCCATTTTTAACTGCAGTAGAGCCAGTGGGAACAGCACAGTAACCTGACTAGCAGTAGCATCATTTTCAAATTAAATACACGTGTTCAAATTTAAGGGACAGTTTAATGCTGATTAGTATAATTTTTTTTAATTCCTGCTGTTTCAGAGCATTTAGAGAGGTTCTAAGCCAACCATGGACATTTGGCTGTCACAAATGATTTTGCTCAAATGAGTTGGTGAAAAATAAATAGAAAATATAAATTTTCTCTTTTTTTTTATTATTTCAAGACTAGAATATCACAAAGCTGAGCATTCACATAGCTTGATTGTATTTTAAGCAAATACAATCCCTGATGGAGTTTTGTTGATACCTGTCTTAAATTGATTTGTCTAAATAAAATGGGCCTATAGCATTTATAGGACAGTAGTGGGACAACTATAGCAATTTTTTTTCAAATAATTATTGTTCTCTGGTCAAATTTGTGTTCCTTGCTAAGTGGTAGGCGCTTTGGGTTGGAACGCTTTGTCCAAGGTGTATAGGTTTAATTCCTGGCATTGCCAGTTTATTCGGTTTTGGATAGGGATTGGTGATATGACTAACCTCAGCTAGAATTGGCCCAACTTTAAATGAGTACAGATGGAAATCTAGGGACAGTAAGGAGGAAGGGCATGCAAGAGAATAGGCTGGCTGGTCCCTAGCTTCCTATTGCACTACCTGGCTAAAGGACCACCAGGTCCTTTACTGGCCTACTGACTTAGCCATGGAAACTTTCTTTCAAACCCATTAAATATAAGTAGAAATGAAGAATACCAGTGTGATGGTCCTTCCATTTCCCTGAAATGTGGATGTATGGACAAATTTGTGGGTCATGAGAGATAGCTTGTGAATGTAATGGGGGTGAATGTTCTGCAAGATTTAAAAATTTATGACAGTTGCTCAGGTTGGCAACTGAACACAGAAGTATAATTTTGTTATTTGTTTTTCTTTGTGGCTATTATGCTTATTTAATGTCAAGTATTTTAAAGTTAATCTCCTTTATTTTGTTTTTAATTGCCATGGCCCTAGGGCTTAAATACAATAAAACCTACTTATATCCATTGATTTTCTTTAAATAGATAGGAGTTCTGTGTGTCCTAGCTTCAGTAAATTTAAATGTAATTGTGAGACCAGGGATTACAAAGTAGGTGAAAACTTGCAAATGGACCTCTGGTATCAATAAAAATTTGTAAGAAATGGATATCAATTTAAAGATTAAAAAAAAACTGTTAGAAAACAAAGAAGACTAATGAATAAACAAAAGTATCCCTTTACAACCATTTAATGAATTGTCACAAATATTGGTCACCCTTAAGATTGAAATGAACAAAGCTTCAATTATGAATCCATTTTCCTTTAAACAGACTGAAGGGGCAAACCTCCAAGCTTTGACAAATTCAATCTCACTTTTGGGCAATCTCACCTTTCCTTTTCAAAGGAAACTTTCTTTGGATGTTTCCAATCCAACTAAAAACAACAGGGACAGCATCAGGTACAAGTGATCTTCTACTTAGCCTACATACCAAAGGGAAAAACATGCATCTTTATACTATAATTTACCTCCAACCTGCCTAATGTGTAAATATATAGCCAAAATTATGTAGTTCCAATGTATTCTGTCACCTGTTACCTTTTCTGCCATTCTTGCTTTGTTGCAATTGCTTCAATTAACAGGGAGTTAAAGGTTGAGGGATAGATTGGCAGAATCAACAGGTAACATGTAACTTCAGCTATATATTTCTATATTAGGAGGGTTGGGGGTAAAGTAGAGCAGGACTGCATGTAAAATTATGTAAGCTATAATTATTGTGCAATTATAAAAATCGGTTTTCTTAACAGATTTTTCTCTAGGCCTACAGGTCCTTTCTTTGGTTTATGCCACATCAAACATTGTATTCCCAGAGAAAAATAAGTAGCAACAAGCTATGTATATACAAGCACATATTATTTATCAATGAGGACTCTAGTGCTTATCTGTGACCCCTCAGTAATATTGACAAGAAATGAGCAACAGACAAAATGAAATTTAAATGGCTATCAGAAACTGGATACAGGCTTAAGGGGGGTAAAAAAAAACAGGGCTGTATAATTGAAGTTCAAAAATAGGTGGTGAGTTTTTAGTGGAATAAATATTTCCCTAGCAAATTTCAACTATAGGTCATGAAAGGAGATTAATGTGAAGCTTGATCATTTTTAAACAATAATATGCACATAAAGAAAGAGAGTATAGCCTAGAGGGTTGTATACTCAACCATGCAGCTTGCCAAGACAATTTTAAGCTCCCATTATAAACTATGCACTCATAGCAGCAAATAGCAGCTACATCAGGCTAAAGGACCAATTACTACAACTTATCTTGAGGTTTTTGTGCAAGTCAACATGGGATTTGTGTTTTATTTTGGTGAGAATAGAAAAAGCATAAAAGGCATTTCTGACTTAAATTCCATACTTTACTCATTGTCAGACCTTTTGCCACTGTTGAAGAAGCAGCAAGCAAATTCAAGTGTTTTGACTCCCTAGGTAGGCTAGTTTGCTTTATACAGGCATTTTAGCTAATATCTTACCTCATAATGGCAATTTTAAAAAGCAATTTTTTTGCCCCTGTATAATTAGAGCATATCTAAAATTTGAAGGATGTTTTTTACCAGACAGATAAAAGGTAAAATTCTAGTTGAGTTACTTCTTGCTATCTCAGAAAGAAGTTAGGTTAGGAAAATGAAACTTTCAGGGATGGGTCTATAGGCTAAAGTATATCCTGGGAAGGTATTTTAAAGTACCCACCTCCACTTCTTCTCCCTCTAGAGAGCCCTAAAATTTGACTCCATGACAGGTCTATACCTATTGAAATTTTGACAAAACAACATTTTACCTTAATTTTCAGGTACCATTTGCTTTTTCTCTGCCTTTAGTTCTGAAAATTCAATTCCTTTTATTTGAGTAGAATTCTGAGCCATATCAACATTTTTTTTTTCAAAATTTAGGAAATGTTTTTTCATATCTTTAAAACCTTATAAATTGGGATTGAGCAAAGTTGTTAAGCTGAGAACAACTTTGTTGTACTTCATTTCAGCAGAAGATCTATTTTGTAAGGTTTCACTTTTATAACACAGATAGCCTATTTTTGAAGGTCATCAAGGGTCAGGGCCCTCTAGAGCAAGAATGAGTAGAGATATGTACTTTGAAATACCTTCCCAGGACATACTTTAGCCTGTAGACCCATCCCTTAAAGTTTCATTTTCCTAACCTATCCCCTTTCAGTAATATTTCAGAGAAAATTTCAGTGATATTTATATCACTCATATATTTCTCATATTTTATATCACTTTATATTTCAGTGATATTTTTCAGAGAAAAATAATTCAAATTTTTTCTCAAACGAAGCTTGATTTTTAAAAATAAATGTATGTTTAACAGAAAGCAACTGACATCATATGAAATCCAATAAAAAAAAAATTCATGGAGAATAAATAATATCTGCCAAATATTTAACCTATAGTGAGGTGGCATAAAAGATTATTTCTAAATTTAGAAAACCCAGTGTTATGGCAACAACAGTATGGCAAATCAACAGGAATTGTCTTTTCAGAACTAAAGCCAGAGAAAAAAAAACTGATAACCCAAAATTTCAGGACCATTTAGAGGGAAAAGAAATGGAGGTAGGTACTTCAAAATACTTTCCTGGGACATACTTCAGCCTGCAGACACATCCCTGAAAGTTTCATTTTCCTAACCTAACCTCTTTCAAAGATAGTCAAAAGTAGCCAAAGTAAAATTTTGCCCCTACTTTATGTTAAAAATCTAGTTTAAACAGCAATCTCAATGAATACAGACTATATAACTAGGGAAAAGGGTAAAATTGGTGTAAACAGTATTACTGGCTTTCATATAAAGTGAATATACCACTTGATGCCTGTTTTAATGCTGTTTACATATATAATAATTGCTTTTACTGCAAATTCAGATTTAAACAATTTTTGGCCTCTTAAAAATGACCTAAATATGGGGTATAAAAAATCTGTAATAGATTAGAAACAAATTTGGGCTATATATTTGCACAACAGGGGGGGGGGATGGGGGTAAAGCATAGCATATATTAAATAAGTAAACTAATCTTTGCCGTATTTTTTTTTATGTGTTTGTGCACATTGAATTTTAATGAGAAGAGAAATCACCAGTGCAACAGCACAAACATAAAAAAATACACCAATGGTTAGTTTACGTATTTAATATATGCTATGCTTTACCCCCCACCCCCTGATGTACAAATATATAGCCCAAATTTGTTTCTAAGCTATTACAGATTTGTAATGACCCCACATATAGGTCATTTTTAAGAGGTCAAAAAGTGCTTAAATCTGAATTTGTGGTAGAAGCAATTATTATATTTATAAAGAGGATAAAAAAGGGCATGGAGTGGTATATTCACTTTATTTGAAAGCCAGTAATACTGTTTGCACCAATTTTACTGGGAAAAGAAGCCAATAATTTTTAGTTTTTAACTAACCTATAATATAAAGTTACAAACCAACCTATAATTTTTAATTTTTTCAACTAAAAATTATAGGTTGGTTTAGAAACTAAGCCTGTTAGATTTGGTATTATTAGAATAACTCACCAATGTGATAGCTGCCTTCCTGAGAATCAACGTTTTTAACAACATAAAATTTTTCTTTTCATTCCTTATTAAGCTTAGCCTATGCAAGATAGGCCTAGAACACCAAAAACCCTCTAAATCCTAAGGAATATGCATAAGATTACTTACAGGTCACTGAAAAGCTAAGATTATTTCCACTAGGCCTATTTACAATTTCCTTGTCTTTTCTTTGATGATGATGATGACGAATTTAATCCTCCTTCTCACTGTCGTGACTTGAGGATCATGCACTTTGGATGAACACTGCTGAAATAAAGAAAGTCAATCATAGGGATTTATCCCTTGAGATCTTGTGTAAGAATTCAACTATTGCTGAAATCACTGTTACATTCTCATCAATTGCTGCTGAGCTACCAAGAAGATCATGGTAGTCTTTAAGTTTGTTTGCACACATAAGATCATGAAGTTTTTGTCTATGCCTGTCAGTGACTGGGCACTGTAGTAGAAGATGATTTACTGTTTCCACTTGATCACAGTAGCTACACTTTGGGTTTTCATTATAGAAGCGGGCTAAGTATGAATTTGTTCCTACATGTTCTGATCGCAGCCTGAATAGTATTTTGCCCTGTTGTCTTGATATCTTACTGTAAAGTTCTTTTTCAAAAAACTGCTTTTGTTTCTTGGTAACAAACCAGTTTGAACTTTTAGCTTGATTATTTATGAAAGATTCGTGTTTTAACTTCTGTATAATTGAACTAATAGCATATACTATTGATGGTGTTACAGCACTGGATGTCTCCTCTCCTGATATAGTTGCATCTTTAGCTGCCACATCTGCTTGTTCGTTTCCTGGTATGCCCATATGACCAGGTATCCATTGAAGGGTTAAGTGTATACCCATATTGACAACTTCTTGTAATGATGTGTGGCATAACACGGTTTCTGGGGCTGGTTTCTTAGACCAATAAAAACTTTTAAGGGCCGAAATAGCACTTTTGGAGTCAGAGCAGATTCTTACATTAGCTCCCAGGGTAAATGAGAGAGATGCAAAGTTTGCAGCCTTGGTCAATGCAATTACTTCAGCATCAAATACAGTCAAGTTTCCATCAAGCTTGAATTTCTGCACTATGGACTTGGATGGGACAACAAATGCCGCTCCAACTCCATTTTCATTTTTAGAAGCATCCGTATATATGTCAATATGGTCAGTAAAACTTACTTCTGTGAGGTACTTAAACGAGTTTGCAAGATCCAGCCCTTCCCAGAGTTCAAGGTCTTCAAAGAACTCTATACTCTGGTAGTTCCATATGGGGGTGGGTATTAGATCTCTTGTATGAAGCATTTCGGATAATTTGGGCTCAATGCCTTTTTCTCTAAGAGCATTAATGCCAGCTGACCAGCCATTATTTTTATTTGTTGAAAGCCAAAGTTGTCCATGTTTCAGCAGGCAAGATTTCAGAGGATGATTTTTTTCAGTCAGGCTTATTTTCTTCAGGTGTTTAAGTCCACTGATAAGACGTCATACCTCTAAGTCTTCTAGGCCACTTTCAGATATTAAGAATGTTACGGGTGTGGTTTTTCGAGCCTGGAATGCTATGCGAAGGGCAGAATTCTGAATACCCTCCAGTTTTCTGAGGGTGGTTTTACTGGCTATTTGATAGATTATTGAACCATATTCCAGTTTTGGCCTAATGTATTTTGTGTAGAATTCAATTAAGAAGTCACATTTGGGACCCCAACTTGTGGCAGACAACATCTTCATTATATTTAACCTCCTAATACAGGCAGCTTTAGTTTGATTTATATGAGTTCTGAATGTAAGTCTCCTGTCAAAGTAACACCCTAGCCACTTGATTTCATCAACAACATCCAGTAGAGTACTATTTAATGAGATTTTAGGATTATTGACTTTTGTTTTCCTAGTAAATATCATTACTTTGGTTTTCTCTACTGAGAATGAAATATCTGCTTCCTTAGCCCAACGGCTTATCTGATTGAGTGAATCTTGAAGAATTGATTCTACTTCATTAACTGATCTACCAACAGCCCAAAGACAATTATCATCCGCAAAAATACCCCCTCTGACGTTTCCAGTTTCAATGGGGATGTTAAACTCACTAATGTTATAATAGACAGGACCCAAAACTGACCCTTGAGGTACCCCTCTTTTTCTGTGTATCAGATTTGATGATGCAGCTTTTCCGAAAATGACCTTCATATCTCTATCCTCAAGGAAAGACAAGGAAAAGGCCAATAATCTGCCTCTTATCTTTGCTTCAAGGACTCCATCCAAGATTTGACGATGGACCATGGTCTCAAATGCTGCCTTTACGTCCAGAAACACAGCAACAAGGACTTTTTTATTTTCTAGGGCATATAGGGCATCATTCAGGAACCTAAACATGATATCATCTGTGTTTCTGCCTTTTCTGAATCCATACTGAATATCTTGTAGCCCTTTATTTATTTCAATCATTGTGGTCAATCTTTGCTTGACAAGTCGTTCATATATTTTCCCAGCAACAGGTAGTAAGGTGATAGTTCTATAGTTTTCAATCTTACTTTTATCTTTACCTTGTTTTGGTATGAGTTTTACTGTACCGTCTTTCCATGATTTGGGGAACAAGCCATGATCCCATGTTTCATTTATGATGCCTAGTAGAATTTGCACCCAGTCTATTGGTAGGTTTTGAATAAAATGAGGGTAAATGCCATCATCCCCAGGCGAAGTTTTTGGGAGTGACTTGATTACAGTAGTCAATTCATGGAGAGAAAAGGGGCTGTTATATGGTATGTTGTTGTCTATCTGGGACATGCGCTTCACCTTGGATTTTTGAGCAATGGCTTCTTCAACAAAGGGGTCCTCAACACTAACAATGCTTGCAAGATGCTCTGCAGCAGCATTTGCTTTATCAATATCTGATATTAAAAACCTGTTTTTATAAACTAAAGGTGGGTTTATAGTTTCTTGACTGTCTCTGGATAACAGTTTCTTAATGGTAGTGTATGTTTTAGTCACTGGTGTACGAAAGTCCAGACCATCTAGGAATTTAATCCATGAATCTTTTTTTGCTGTAACTATTGTCTTTTTGAGTCTTGCATTATTTCTTTGCATTTCTACATACAGCTCATAGGTCCTATATCGCTTGTAAAGCCTTTTAGCTGTATCTAAATTATACTTGGCAATAGAGCATTCTTTGTTCCACCAAATTGTGACTTTATGATGTTTCCCATCTCTTCTGATGTGAGTAGCCTCCTTTCCAGCTTTTATTAATAAATTTTGGAATATTGCAATTTTTTCATCGGTGTTAGTAGTTCGCTCTAGTTGGACATTCACATTAGATCTATTAAGTACATTTCTAAATACATTCCAATCCATACATCTTAATTGAGACATTGATAATCTATTGCCATCAGTATTTCTATCAGGATTTGGCACATGATAATTTTTATCTAACTCTAGCAGGATAGGGTTATGGTCACTATATAATGAGCTGTCTTCACAACAGGATATGTTTGATCTATTCAAAAGTGCAGGGGAAGAAAACATCAAATCAATTGTGGTATATGAGCCTGTGTTACTATTAAGTCGAGTTGGTAAATTCTTTGGGGTTAGGAGACAAATATTATCACTATTCATCAAAAGTTCTTCTATATGATTACCACTTCTATTTGTAGTTCCACAATTACACCATATATTAGAATGTGAATTAAAATCACCAACAATGATAAACATGTCTCTTGGGGGGATGTTTGTGACTATTGTAGACAAAACATCACTAATTTGAGGAGAATCACCTTGAGGGTTATACACATTGAATATATTAACAGTCATATTTTTACTTAAAAATACTCTACAGCCCTGAACTTCAATTTTATCAAATTTGTCTAGGTATTGGGTTCTGATTGGAACAAAATGGATATTTTTCTTTATTCCAACTAAGATTCCCCCTTTATCTGCATTGATTCTATCCTTCCTTAAAATGTTGAATCCTTTAAAAGTTGGGTTAATATGGGGTTTAAGATGTGTTTCTTGTATACAAAAGATGTTTACACCGTTCATAAGGCAATAGTTGACTAGCATATCTTTATTTGTTTTAACTATGGATCTTGCATTCCAGGATAATAATTTAAGGGAACTGGTCATTTTCTTGTACATTCTGAATTGACTTGGACAGCATCTACTTCACCAATATTTAGGTTTATCAAAAAGGAGCATACCTTTTGGATTTTTTGAGATAGACTAAAATTGTCTAATTTTACGAAGTCTTCAGAAAATACCAATGAAATGGCCATTTTAGTCATAATTTCTCTTTTTGTCTCTTTAATAATTGCATCAAAAGTATGGTTCAATGTTGAGTGGGTTGAGGTGCTTTTCTTATAGGCTTCTTTGTGTAAAGCTTGTGCATAAGTTTTGTGTACAGCAGAGGCTCTTTTATACCCTGCTTGGTATTTTTCAGCAACATTTAGTATTTGCTGATTTTTCTGTCTTTCAGGGCAGGTTAGAGAAGTTGATGAATGATTTCCCTTACAATTAATACACCTATATTTAGAAGCCCTGCTCTGGGCATCCTCAAGTTTCAATGGGCAATCCTTGGATGCATGTTGACTAGAGCATCGCAGGCATGTAGAATGTTCTGCTTTACAATACTTAGCAGTGTGACCATATTTTTGACATTTGAAACACTGTAAAACTTTTCTGTTATATTCCTTAACTTCTCTTTCTCTTCCAAAGCATGTAACTTTTGGGGGTAGAGTGTTGCCACAAAATGTAATTAGTACTGACAAACTATCCTCTAAGATTTTGGATTCTCTATTGAAACGTTTCATTCTTTTTGCAGATTTTACAGTCACTGTAGAGTAAACACTTTCAATAATTTCCTCTTCAGATAAGTATTTTGGTATGCCTTTGATGACACCTCGAGAGATTTTTTCCTGTAGTTCAATTGATACATTCTGGTCACAAATTGAGTTTAATGATAATAGTTTCTCTGCTGTATTGTTGGAATCTACATGTATGACCATTTTTGGAATTTTACTGAATATTTCAAATGCAAACTTTTTGTGACCAACCACACTAGTTAGGAATTTAAAAACTTTTGAGTCTTCTGGGAATTGCTTTCCATTTTCATTTAGGGACACTTTCACTGCAATAGGAAAAATCTCATAATCAGGAATATATTCTTTTTGTAGTAGCTGGTGAGCATTGTTAACACTTTGGCTTCTTTTCTCACAGTTTTGTACCTTAGAGGTATTAGGGGAGTGGTTTTGCCTGGGTGAACTACACTGGCTCATACTGTTTGTGATGATTCCTTCAGCTGCAAAAGGATTGATAGCACTTAAATTTTCATTACAGTCTTCCATCTGTGGTAGTGGTGGGAAGTCTGGGTCATTTGCCCAAGATTCTGGAAATCTGTTGTTCATTCTCATAGGGGATAAGTCAGGCAAGTGATTCAATGTGGGATAATTAATTGGAGATAGCTGAATTTGGGTTCCAGTCACTGATGATGGAGCAGTAATGTACACCGGTTGCCCATTTTGAAGAAAGCCATAGATGAGCAGGTTGGAATTAGTGATCATATTTCTATCAGGTGGTTCTGACCCCATCACTTCACTTGGCAGTAAAAACCACTTTTACTAAGCCTAGATTTGACAGATTCCTTACTTACACAAAAATAATTCAGACTTCAAGAAAAAGATTATTAATCCTACCGTTTAATCTTTTCTTCCCTTGTCTTTTCTTTAGACTAAACAATTTCATATTTCTAAATTTTTTGCCATTGAAGCGTTCGATTCGCAATTCTGTGTTGACTTTCTAGGTCAACTTTTTACTAAATAAAACGGCAGCAGAGAAAAAAGTCAACTTTTAAGTTGACTTTTTCGAGTCGATTCGAACGCAACTCAAATGACGTCAGAGATTAGTCGGATTATCCCCTCGATTACTTGTCCGTTGGCTTGCACTTGCTAACCCTGAAAAAAGATTACTCACGATAAGTGACGTCAAAGTTACATATTTTTAAAATGAATGAACATGTGAAATCGCTTACCCTAAAGAAAAGACAAGGAAACTGTAAATAGTGGAAATAATCTTAGCTCTTCAATCAAATATTGCGTACCCAGAGAAAAATAAGTAGTAACAAGCTATGTATAGCCTACATAAGCATATGTTATTTAACAATGACTTCTCTAGTGCTTAACCATGACCCCTCAGTAATATTGACAAGAAATGAGTAACAGACAAAACAAAATTTGGGCTAAATGTCAATCAGGAATGGATACAGGCTAAACCAGGCCAAAAATAGGGCTGTATAATTGGACTTCAAAGAAGTTGGCAATTTGTTAGTGGAATAAACACTTCCCTGGCTAGTTTAGGACTTGTAATTGATGAGCCTACTGAAATTTTCCAATCCTAAACAATAGAAATATTTTCAATTGTATAGCAGAGTATTAAGACAATATAAGGTAAAATTCTAGTTAATTAACTTCTTGCTATCTTGGAAAGGGTTTAGGTTAGGAAAATGAAACTTTCAGGGATGGGTCTAAAGGCTAAAGTATTTTCAAAATTTAGGAAATGTTTTTGCATATCTCTAAAACCTTATAAAATGGGATTGAGCAAAGTTATGAAGCTGAAAACAATTTTTTTGTACTTCAATCAAGCAGAAGATCTATTTTACAAGGTTTCACTTTTATAACACACATATGTTGTTGTTGTTTATTTGACATTTGAGCAAATCAACCACTCATATATGTGCAATCCTCTTTTGAAATTTGGGCTTATGAAGCCACATCACTTTGAAAAACACACAAATAAAATTTTGGCAAAAGCCATGTCAACACTTAAGATATCTTGGGAGTGTACTAAGAAATTATACAGAGTGTTCTTGCTTAAATCACTGGCACTAGTATGAATATCACACCTCTATTCTGCTAATATTGCTTAAAATATCTGTGAAAAGAAACATATTCAGATTTAAATAAAGCTAAAATACAAGAATAAATAAATAGATAAAAAGGTCAATACAATAAAAATAAAAGTTAATGCAGTTACTACAATTAAAACATCTATAAATGGAAATATTAATACAAAAAAGAAAGGTCAATGCAATGAATATAAAAGACAATACATTATAACTTAAAAAAAAAAAAATCAGAGAATGTTATGTAGATTACAACTCTTTATATACTTGGTCAACAACGACATAGTCTTTCTATGGACCCACTTAGGGGACTTAGCCTGGCCTAGGATTGCTCTCATTGTGAAAGCACCAAAATACTTTATAATTTGGTTTCTAAATAAATTTCTTTGTACTTCATATTGTGTGTACTTCATGAGAATATGCCTAACATCATCATACTCATTACAAATATCACAGAAGGGCAAGCTAACTCTCCCCCATTTATGTAAAACTGAACAGGTTTCAGCATGACCTGTTCTCAATCTAAAAACAGTAACAGCAACAGATCTAACATCATGCACAAGTTCATCAGGTGGTGCCTTATAGTCATAAAGTTCTAAAATTGGATTTATGCAACTTTTATTAAAATTATTAGTCTCTCTATCACATAACACCATATAAATACATGTAAAATATTCATTTTGAGTGGGTTTTACACATATACTCTGACCATTTAAAATAGCCCACTTTGCCATTTTATCAGCAGATTCATTTCCCACAATTCCCACATGTGCTGGGACCCAGACTAGAAATATATTATTTCCCACAAGCTCTAATGACCTAACTATTTGGTGGATATTACAAACTAATTCACGACTAGGTTCACACTCATTCATCAGGTCCTTAAGGGCTGATCTGAGTCAGAGCATATCATCCAACTCTGGGCATACCCATATGATTTAATAAATTCCAATGCCTTGTATATAGCAATCATCTCAATTGAAAAAATAGACAGGCTGCCTGGTAACTTAAAACTACATGAAACTGACATACTGGGGACCACCACTGCACAGCCAGCACCCTTATCTGACTTGGAACCATCAGTAAAAATTTGTATATAGTCTCTTAAGTGATCAGTTTGTCTTAGCCAGTCATGTTTAAGTCAAGTTATTATTATCCCCACGATCAGGTACACAAAAATACACATTATTTTTTATTGCACATAGCTTATTCAATATATTATCCTCAAAAACTATCTCATTAATGGGTACTATATTTGGGCACTCTATTGAAAGCAAACTATTACACCTATAAAAAGCTGGAGTATTCCTATCCTTGAAGCTAACATCACTATTATAATTATTTATAATTTCCATCTTGATTATATCCTCATTTAAAGTAGATTTTTTAGTGAAATACTTCACAAGCAACCTGTCACATTGTAGTTTAAGCGTGCTCACCCCCAATTCAATCATCATAGCTGGGAATAGGGGTACTATTTAGGCAGCCAATGGATCGCCTAAGTACACTATTGAACACTGTATCTAATTTTTTTAGGTTCTTCTGACTAGCATCACCATATATGAAGCTACCATAATCAAGCTTACTAACAATAACAGCCTTTATAATTTTACTAAGACACTTAAAAAGAGCACCCCTTTTCCCTAGGCACATTACATTTATAAGGTTTAATCTACTCCTAATATTGCCTAACAAATACTCGAATGTGTCTCAACCATGTCATTTTACTATCAAAAATTAGGCCTAGATAGCAGAAAGAATCATCCAGCCTAATAGGCTGATTTACATTTACTTGTAGTACTGCAGTATTATTATTTTTTGAGAAAAGCATACCAACTGTTTTCTCATGTGATAGTGTCATATTATTCTCACTGCACCATTGTTGAACATTATTTAATGCTTTTTACATCACTGACTGTAAAATAATAGGTGTTTTCCCAGTTGCTACCAGGGCAATGTCATCAGCATATATATAGGTTTTGCAGCCAAGTAGAATGGATATGTCCAAATCACTGCAATAAATTACAAACAAAATAGGACTTAAAACTCCCCCTTGAGGTAGAACCAAATCATGTTTAACCTGAAAATTTGTACTATACCCACTAGAAGCTACCCTAACCTCACGATTTCTCAAAAAGCTAGAAATCCAATTTATGCAATTGGCAGGTATACCTATTTCCCCTATTTTCTTTAAAAGTTTATCCAGGTCAACTCGGTCAAAAGCAGACTTCATGTCTAGGAAAACTGCAAATGTATCTTTCTTGCATCTGAAGCCCTGTTTTATTTGGTCCTCAAGTCTAACTAAGCAGTCAGTTGTGCTCCGATTTGGGAGGAAACCAAACTGTTCTTTCTGTGCAGCTTTTATTACAAGCCCAAGGATTCTATTTTTAATCAAATGTTCCATTAGTTTACATAGGCAAGATGTTAAAGAAATGGGCCTATATGAATCTGGATTAGAGGGATCCTTTCCTGTTTTAGGTATAGGGATTATGGTTGTCTTTCTCCAATCTTTGGCAGTGTATCCTTCTTTGATGGACTTATTAAATAGAATCAGAAGAATATTTTTGGCTTCCTCTGATAAATTTTTAAGCATTAAGTTATGTATTTGATCAGGGCCAGGTGCTCCTGGCCTTATTTTCTTTATAGCAGTTTCTAGTTCATCAATAGTGAATGGTTCCATTTGGGGTTGGTTATGATTATCTGTAGTTACATTAGTTGATGCTTGATACTGATACCCTTGGTCATTTTTTATAAAATTATCTAGGAGGATTTTCATTATATCATCTGGAGCTGTGAACACCATGCCATCCTTTTTTAGGAGAATAGGAATTTTTGGGGGATTTTTTTGGCCTGTTTAAATTTTGAAATTTCGCCATATATCTTTTACATTTACATTATTTGAAATTTTTTTTCAATTAAATTCTTCCATCCTTCTCTTGTTTCTTGGAGTATAGTTTTTTTTTTTAATGCAGCAGCCCTATTCATCTGTATTTTATTATTTATTGTTGGATTTCTTGCATATTGATTTCTCTTTTTTTTTTCTTATCCAACCAAGCTTTTTCACATTTTGCATTCCAACCAGGAATGGAATTTCTTTTTCTTTCCTTAGGCTTAGAGAACCCAAAAATATCTTCACTAGTCTTCACTTGTCTTCAGAGGCAACTGAATTTAGACACTTTTCTAATTTGTCCAGTCTAGTCCTTTGTTCACTTAAGCTAGGGGTTTGCTTGCTTTCAATATTATTTTCATTGACCACAGTATTTTTACTTGTTGAGGGAATTGTTGTTCTACTTATTTGGCATAGAGCCTCCTTATAAGTCATATTTCTTGTATATACTACTTTAAGAGCTTCTGTTTGCTCATGATAATGGACATGTTTTTTGTTGTTAGCAGAGTGTGGGCCCTTGTAATTTGCACACACAAGAATTTGATCTTCAGGTTTCTTATCTTTCTCAGAGCATTCATTTAAATTATGCTTTCCTGAGCATAGAAGGCATCTTTCACCAGCCTAGCAATTTAGAGCAGTATGACCAAATTTTTGGCATTGTAGCACCATATTGTTTTACATTATAGAAATGCACCCCATATTGAAACTCTTCTTGGGAATTTAACTTCTCCCTGATATTCAATAATGACCCTAAACACATTTTCTTTATTTTCTTGCATAGCATCTCTCTTTTCCATAAAACTAATATTACTTACTTCTGGATTATTTTGTATTTCACTCTTTATTTCCTCTTTATCAGCAAATCCTTTAGGAATAAAAGCAATACCTCATTTATTTTTTATTTGTTGAGCATTTCTAATATCTTTCCTCTCAAAAAGGAGTGTTACATTCTCTAATTTCAGGTCTTTTAGAGCTAATAGTTTACAAGCAATTTCTTCACTTTTTGCTATTATTTCTACACTGCCACCAGGACCTGGGCGTTGACTGATCAGTCCATTATTACCTTTGCACTCATGTTTACTAAATTCCTTTGTTAAGTATCTACCTAAAAATATTCTGCCAGTCCTGGGGATAATTGCCTTTCTATTTTCTATAAAACCCTTAGCTAGAATATAAGCACCAGTCATTTTAGTCTGTTTGTCCATGCATAAGTCATCACTATGAGTGCCAGAGCACAAGTCCTTTCCTGAACATCTGTTGATAGTCATGTGTGGAGGTGCAGGGGGCTCCCCGTCCATCCCCACGAGCCGATAACACCAAGTAGCCTAAGAAACTGGCCAATAGTACCCTAATTATCCTAGAAATATGAGAAAAATAAATTGACATACACTTACTACTTTCTTAAACTAGAAAAGAAGCTTAAATAACACTTTTCACAGACTAATGATAGAAAATTTTTTCAATAGACAAGTATACATGGGAAAAAAAATTCAATTGCGCAAAAAAGCAGGCCCTCTAGAGGGAGAAGGAGAGGAGGTAGGTACTTCAAAATACCTTCCCAGGACATAATTTAGCCTGTAGACCCATCCCTGAAAGTTTTGTTTTCCTAACCTAAACCCTTTCCAAGATAGCAAGAAGTCAATTAACTAGAATTTTACTGTTTGATCTTACAATTAAACTTCTGGCCACAAA
Source organism: Artemia franciscana (assembly GCF_032884065.1). Lineage (NCBI taxonomy): Eukaryota > Metazoa > Arthropoda > Branchiopoda > Anostraca > Artemiidae > Artemia > Artemia franciscana. The sequence goes on along the minus strand of NC_088867.1, from coordinate 22,578,962 downwards.
AATAGTATTAGGCTACCCAGCTCGGAAATAGTGGCTGAAGGTGTATTTGCTGGTACAATCAGAAACAGGCCTAAAGCCCCAGCACCTTCCTTGTCAGAACTTCATGATTTTAAACAATACAATATATTTATATCTGACAAATGTCGTTATTCTAGTAGTTATCAATAGCGTTTTGAGTGACACATGGCCGGATAAGTATTTATTGTTATCTTATGGGGTTAAACTGGGATAGGTGAAAATGCAATCGGACAAGTAAAAGAACATGGGGTCTGCATATTATGTGGTAAGAATTGCTTTTCAACTTCACACTAGCCAAATACTTTACCCCCCCTCCTAGTGTGCAAATATGTAGCCCAAATTGTAAATTTTCCATCTGATTTGTCACTTCTCTTTGTCTTTTCTCACGCTAAGCTGAAAGAAACTAAAAAAAACGATTCTATAATGGGTCAATGAATGAACAACTTGAGAGGTAGAGGCTTATCATACAAGTACTCTCATTTGTTACCACCCCAGTTCATCTATTTGACATGAGTTGAAAATTTAGACACTCATAGAAGTAAACATGATAATCTAATTAATTTCAATATATTGCATATTATAAAGTAAGAATTTCATTGTGTTAGTAATTTTATCTTTTTTCGGTTTAATTCATTATATATCTTAAGGCTATGTATGGGACCAAATTTCATATGTCCTAGTCATATTTCTGATGATACACAATTATTTTGCTGCACCATGATGATAAGTTATTATTCTACCACTCCTGAATGTTCAGTTACCTCCAAACTGTATCAGAATATGCACTTCCACTGACCATGCAGTAGCATAACATCAAAATTCTCCCCTCATGTATAATCCACCGTCCACAAATAAAACATCATAAATGGGCAATATGGCACAGCAAAAACTGTGAAAAAGACCTCTTCTACAAGATGTGATAGCTCAGCAGTGAGAACACTGGCCTTTTGACATGATAATTTCAAATCTTAGATAAGAGGATTTTTTTAATTAGACAAGCTTACAGGAAAAATACCTTGCAGTGGGGGAGTATTCCAGGGAGTATATATTTGTCCTATCACTCCTTTTGTTTAATCAAATGCTTCTGAAAATGAACTTTTATCTACTAGTTGGTTTTCTGTTTTTTGTTCGTTTGGAATGGACAAATAATACTTGATTACTTGATTTTTCTTACTCGTTTCCCTCAGCTTGCCTTTTTTCCTCAAATTTATAAGATAGGTTAGTTTGATGCTACACCTCTTGTTTTCATTGTTTCCATAGATTCTGGAGAAAACGTTATTACCTACTTAGTGAGTAGACATATTTCCCTCCTACATAAACTCCAATACTTATGACAACGATGCCCTTTTCTTGACACTTTACTTTCTTTTTCTTTCTTTCTTCCATGTCACCCTCCTCCTTTTTCCTTGTTTTCATCCCAGATTAAAGGGCTGAAAACCATGAAAACCACTTAAAAAATTTGTGAACAAATATGTCCTATATGCTGTAAAAATGACTTATTGATGTTTAGTTTCATTAATTGTTTTGAGGCATTTTACACTTATTTTGAAAGCTTGATTTCCAGAGCTGGTAAAATTCTTTACTTCTGATTGGTTTCTGAGATTTTAGATTACTTTGTCTTATGAAAGAGCAAAACTTGAGTGACAATAGCAACAAAAAGCTTCAAAAAATCATAAGTTTTTATCAGAACTAGATAATACCAAGATAAACTATCATCTCCACAATAAGAGGGCATTTTCATTCCTTCAGCACTTTTCATACTACATGCTCCATCCTGTAATTATGCTACTGGTGCTAGGTAACTGATTTGGTATTTTCAAAGAAAGTAGTAATGGTAACAGACTGCTACAATTTTGAAGGTGGGATAACCTAGCTATAAACAATGCAGTGTGTAGTCCTAATGGGTACACACGCACAGGAAAAACCCTTTAATTTTTTTTTTTTTTAAGGCTCAGTCCTAAAATATTTCTGAGAATGAAGTGGGGTGAGAGAATATATCAAACTGTTTGTGGTAACAGACTGTAGTAATCAGCAACACAGCTCAATAGTAACCAAATCTCTGTTAAACAGAATATTTATATCAATAGATATATTAAAGAATTGGCTTATTGTGCTGATTCCAAATATATAAAATTCATTAACTTATAGTGTTACCCATAAAAAAAAATTAGCAAAAGAAAATTTGCCTTATTTTTGAAAAAGGGAGAAAATACCTCCTGAAAGTCAAGGAATCTTAATAAAAATCACACCATAAGATATAATGTATCAGAGAGCCCTGCTGAACTGGCTTAAAGCTTTTACCTACAAAAATTTAGAATTTTATATTTTCTGGATTACAGATGTATGTTTATTTTATTTTTTTCCTAGGTGTGATTGTATAAAACCAGTGGTCTTAGAAGGTCAGCAGAGGGCTCATTTGAATGGAAATTAAAAGTTCTAATGTACTTTTTAAGGGACCAAAAAGATTAGGGGAATCTAGCCCCCTTCCCCAATGTTGTGGAATCAAAGTTATGGGATAGCCATTTTTATAGGATGATTCAAAGGTCTGATAACTATGCTTTTGGTGATATACAAGGAATTGTATCGAGCACATGGTCCTAGAAGATCGGCAGAGGGCTAATTTGAACAGAAATTAAAAGTTCCAGTGCTCTTTTTAAGTTACTAAAAAGGTTGGAGGTCAGTTATCCCTCCTCCCCCTAGCCCCCTTCACCCTTAGTTGCCTGATCAAAATTTTTAGATTGCCACTTTGGTCAGAATAGCTTTTTGAATATAGAATAGCTGTATATTTGTCCAATAAATATGTCTTTGGGGAACAAGTGACCCTCCAAAGACCCTCGGAAAAGGGCTAAACGTTATATAATTTACCCACATTGTTCACATAGCATTTGCAATTGCTATGTATAACTTATAGCCCTGTGGTAGAGCATTCACCTGTAAATCGAGATGTTACTAGTTAATTTTGTTTTGTTTTTAATGAAAAGATATGACTTCAATTTTGACGTAAAATAATACATGGGATGGTAGTATTTCCACAAAAAATTTTCCGAGGAGGGGATTTTCGACGTGATTTAGAAATGTCTGCAAGAAATTTGTTTAGAGGATTTTCAGCAGAGATGGAATTGTCCGGGAGGTATTCTCCATGTAGGTAGTTGGGGGGTATTTTATGTGAGAAAAGGTTTACTTTAAAAAACTTTTTGTGAGGGAGGGAATGTTCCATGGAGCTCAATTTCCCAGCATTACTCGAAAAATGATCAGGAGTTAAATACAAAACAAGTTTTTTCAACATAAATAAGGAGCAGCTTTAAAACTCAAAATGAACAAAAATTATTTGGTATATTAGGGGGAATTGCTCTCTCTGCAATACCCCTCTCTTTACGCTAAAGTTTGACTTTCGTCACAATTCTTTAAAAACAACCCCCTGAAATGCAGGAGCCATTTAATTAGAATAAGAAGTTATTTTAAAGAACGCCAAGAGCGAAAAATTGGTGAGGGGGTAACACCTTTGATATATGAAATAAAAAATATACATAGGCCATATTAGCACTAGCAGTGATTAGGCCTAGTTTGTTTGAAAAGAACATTAAGCTGGGAAATAAATGGTATATTTCTTTAATTTTATGTGCTGTAAATAGCAAGACCTAGGCTATTGTTCAAAGATGCAGCTATACCTTAGACAAAATTGGGATCTGGAACAAAGATCACAAATATGAAATAAGCACTTTGGTATCAAAAGAGTAGGTTTATATTATTCCTGAAGGCTATATATTTATATTTTCTTTTTTTCTGAATTGGAGTTATTTTGCAATAAGGTGAGAATTGGAGCTATTGTGAAGGAGACATAATAAGAAGATTATTCTTACTTTTTATTTCGGAAAAAAATTGTTTTTGACACATTTTGAATGCACTTCCTCTATGTTTTGCCTTCACTCCTTTGTGTGGAAACATTAACCAAATCCTGATTGAATATTTAAAAGCAGTTTATGTAACCAAACAGTCAACATATAATGAGAAATATGTCATATTATAGAATACTACAGGCCTTAACTGTGAAAAAAGAAAGAAAAAAGCTGCCAAAAGGTACATAGTAAATTTGGGAAATTCCAAGAACAAAAATTTAATTTGTATTATCAACATATTGAAAAATAATTTTATTTATTACATCTTGGTGGATTAGTTTTGCCACACAGCCTTAAAAAATCTTGTAACACCATTTTGTTTCTCATGGGTTTCTCAGCATTATTTGAAAAATGACCAGAAATTAAATTAAAAAAAATTTGTTCTACTGAAAACAAGGAGCAATATTGAAGCTTAAAATAAACAGAAATTATTCTATATGTGAAAGGGGCCCCACCTCCTCAACACCTCGCTCTTCATGCTAAATTTTTTATTAGTTTAAAAAATAGAGCTATGAGAAAGAGTCCAACTTTAATGTAAAGAGCGAGGTGTTGAGGAGGGGGTAGCCTCTTTCATATATCACTACTCAGTACTGAGCTAGTTTTCAACTAGTCGGATTATATTTCATTTTCACTTCCTTGAGGATCTGAGCTACTTGCTGGATTGAAGTAATTGTATTCTTGTAAAAGCTGAGTTTTGAATTTAAAATCGTTGACTTAATGAATATAGAAGGTGAACACGAAAACATGGTTTGGAATACGGTGTTCAATTTTGTTTCGAGAGCAATTCTAGTCGGAATAAAACATAAACTGGTTATTAATAGAGTTTCTCTCCAGAAATCTGCTTGATACTTCTTCTACAGAGAGTTCACTTGTCTTGCTGAGCCATGATGTCCGCCACGTCTTTGACTCTCTGATCCATCCCTTATATTTTTAAGGGCTGTGATAAAAGGAGTGAATCGGGCTATCATCAGATCTCAAAGTTATATATATGCTAAGCTACGAGTCTGTATTAAAATGCCTCCTACGGAAGACGGACTGGCAGGGACGCTGGATAGAACTGTACCAGTTAAGAGAGGAACCAGCCAAGGTGCAATTGCCTCACCTTGTTATTTCAATCGATATATCCTCGAAGGTCAGGACCAGTGTAAGATGTCTTGCATTATTTCTGGCCTCAATATCTCCCTTAGTCACTTCTGCTGATGATATTTTTAATATCAGCCTAACTTTGGACCAGTTTTGACATGCAATTCAAAGTTAATAAATGTCTGCGCAGGGCAGATCTTATTATAGCCGTTGCTAAACTTACGAAAAAACGCAATCAAAGATTTCAAGATATGCTTGGAGCCGACCTCTTCAACTCGTCACAGTTGTATAGTGATATTTTTGAAGGCTTCATGGAATGGTTGAAGAAAGGTGACTTGCAGTTTTCTAATTAAACTAGTCTCCCTATCTAACAAAACGCCTCCACAAAGCTGGCTTACTCTCTTGTTGTTACAAACCCTCCGCCGCTGAAAACACCACTAGAGCGGAAAGCGCTTATAGAATATGTGTGTGATGAATCCCTTGATGCCTCTAAGGTTGAACTCAGACCAGGAAAAAAAATGGTAGTTGTTTTGCAAAAGGCTACTGTGGAGAAATTGGCGCTAGCAATTCACAATCAAAATCTAGGTTACAATGTAAAAATGAAAACTCCCACACATATTTGTATAGATAAAAGGGATTCCCAAGTCCCTTAATGTGGAGGATATGCAAGGTTTAATAGCCGGTTGTTAGGAGGATGTACAATGTGTGAAATCACGTGTCTTCAAGCTGTATTTTCACAGTAGAGATGCTCTTGATACTGTCGCAAAAATACCAATTATAATTGACTTCAGAACGATTGAGATTTCAAGAATTTGTTTATCTCTTGAAACTTTGCTTCAATTTTCACGAAATCGGCTACATGTCGACACGGTGTAAAAATACCAAGAAATGTGGCCATTGCGCTCAAAACTTACCACAGTACGACCAAAGAAAGCCGGTATCAGAACCTGATCCGCTGTTTGAACCATCAAAGCACCAAACACACTTGCTACCATGCTAACTGCCCGTCAAGCAAGACTATTAAGCCCAAGATCCAATCTGTTCGAAAAAGTTTAGCCCCATATCAAGAAACGCTTCGTGTCATGGAACCTAAATGGTAGTCTCATTAAAAAAAATTGTCGTAGAACAACTTAGCCTTACTGAAGAAATTAAATGTATACACGAAAATTTTCTCTCTGTTGATCACCTGTGCCATCACAGGTGCTCCACTTTGTATATGCGAAAAAGCCCATAAAACAAAGGTTCCCTCAGGTGGACTTGCTACAAAAATAGATAAACATACTAACTCCAAGCTGATTACCTAATCTGATAATTTCCCTGCAGTGAAAGTGGGTAATACTGTCATTGTGGACATATACCTACTGATAGACTATAGAGATGGAAGTTATGCAACGAAGTTTCTGCTAGCATGCAGAATATTGGGCAAATGTTTGCACTTCCATTTGGTTCTGTTGAAGTATCTTCAATGTGACTTGTGGAAAAGTGACAATGTACGTACGGCTCTGCTTCTTAGCCTGATTCCAAATAAACGTGCTCTTCTACACATATCTGCTGATTTTGCACATACACACCCCTCGGTATCAGCAGTGTCTAACATTGATTGCGTGCTTGTTTTCAGTAACCGAATAAGGTTAACCATTTAACCGAATAAGGTCGATATACTCTAGTACTAGTACTGCATTGATAATCTTCTCGCAACTGTAAAAAAAAAACATTTGCGTTTCTCTAGAATTCGGTTCCGTCTTCAACGATGAAATTCGTCTGAATTTGAGTATGCATGCGTCACTTATTTCACACGCCCTATTACAAACAAAAAAGCAAGTTTTTCACTCGCATTGAAGTATGACCTGGATTCCAAATGAAGTACTGGTTCTAGAATTCTTTACCTGTTAAGGCTTGTAACAAGGCCAAATTTTAGCTAAGTATCTGGATAAGCTGCAGCCATCCCAGAGCTGGTGTTGTAAATCAGTTCTGTTTATCCACCAGACGCCGTTTTTGAAAGAACTGGAGAAACATAGAGCTAATGTTCGTTTTCTAAAAATATCATTAACAGCCCAAGACTTTTGCGGAAAATTCAAAACCTAAACAAAAACAAAAGCCCAAAGCCCATAATTTGGGAGCTTAAAAGCTCCCAAATTATGGGAACAGTATTTCTTTAGAGAGTTTTCAGAACTTGACCCACTAATTGAACCAGACCCTGATGGAAAAATTATGTTTTAGCATAAGTTAGCATGGAAATACTATGGCTGTTTTAGTATTGAAGAATGTACTATTCTTAGGGTAGCCATGCGTTTTATAAAAGATGACCACGCGTCCCGGACAGTACTGGATTTAAGGGTTTTGTCTTTGTATCTTTGAAAAATGTGTACCAGAGATGGTACTGAATCTTACATAATGGAGACTAAATGCAATGAGACCCAGAGGATGTGGTTAGTATCAGGGTAAGTAGTGGAAACTAATAAAACCGTAGCTCAATCCGTGGGCCATATACACAAAAATATAAATAAATAACAAACAAGCAAGGAAATTAACAACAGTATGAACACGCACAAAAAAACGAATTCAACGCAAAAAGTACCTAATCTAACTACAAAAGAAATTAATCATATAAAACTTTTTCTTCTTATTAAAGATTTATCTATATTTACTCCCACTCGAAATATTGTGGTTGGGTTACTATTTTGTAGAATACCCGGAAGCATCAAGTTAATCCCATGCAAATAAATTTCCCGTAAATCCAAGAGCACCGGGCATTTCCGGAGAAAATGATCCAAGTCTTCATCATCATCTTTACAAAGGGGACAAACAACTATATGTGATTTAAAAAATTGGATATTATTTTTCGATCAAAAGGCCTCTTTATGCAGGCCTCTTTAACATTAAAACATAAGGTGTCAATAAGGTTTAGCTTTTAATTGAAGGTGCATTTATCTTTGAGAATCAATAGATTGTTGGTGATTGATATTTTAGTGACAATAATTATTGCTAGTTTTTTTTGATTAGTTTTGCTTATTTATTTTTACCGTCCTACTTGGAAACGCATAAAAATATGCTACTAATGATAATAATAATTTACAATTATTGTAAAACACACCCACACAAAAAAAAACAGAGAGCAGAGTAACAAAAAGAAAAGAAACGAACACATCAAAAAAGGAAAATAAAAAAAATAATAAATTGCTCCAAACAAGTAGGGGCGTTGTGGGCAAGCAGATATGGGTAGGTACCGCAGAAAAAGTTTGCCAACAAGCTCTATAAGTTTTAAACCGATGTCAGGGAGTCCGTAAACAGATATGAGGTTTCCATTCCTATCCCATGGAGGTAGATTACACTCCGATTAAGATAGTTGACCGACTAAAAAAATACCAAAACTGTAATTCTTGTTCACGTTCCCTCCCCCCTCCCTGGTATATAAGAACTAAAACCGTGAGTGCCTCTTTTGGTTTTGATTTTGGTAAGCAAACCATTTTGAGAGCTTCTCTAACGGAACTGTTTTCATTGTAGGTGATCAACTGACTGATCATCATCATTCTTCCAGCAAGGTTGCATTTACATGGGTATTTCTACTTGTTTTTTTAAGCTATTAATTTGTAATTACCTTATTACAACTTTGCTATCAATTTTGTTTTATTTATTTCTTCGTCAAGTTCATTCTCCTTAAATTAAAGTCGGATTGATAATATACAGTATTATTTAGTTTCCTTGGCAAAAATTCCATCGATAATTGCCGGGAATCTCAGGTTCTTGATTTTATTCAATTATAGCCAGGATATCAAAATTAGCCTCCCTTTTACCTTGGGTTTCCCGAAAAGAAGATCAGGGTAAAATATGTGGATAGTTTATGCTGTGTCACACAAGTAACTGGGCTTTGAACTTGTAACTGGGCTTTGAAGCTTTTTTGAACTTGTAACGCTTTAGCTTCTTTTTCCGTTGTTTAAGGAATGCTTATTAGACACCCCACCCAAGTCTCAAGGGGAGATTTAAAACATGATCTACCATTAAGATCATAGTTGATATATCGTTGCAAAAAAAATATTGTGTTCTACTGAATATATTTTTTCCAGCAAAGACGGGCATGTACGTAGAAAACAGGGGGAGCGGTATTGTGGGTTGAATATAAAGTATAATGGATTTATTCAAAAATTAAGGAAGTTATGATTTCTTATGACAGGAAGACGAGGGGACAGGTAGCTAGACACAAAATCCCTCCTCTACCTGCCTTGATAAAGAGTTATCTCATATTTGAACTAAAAATAAGCGGACTGGTAATAGAAACAGATGGACCCTGTCATTTTTTTTAGCCCTGTTTAGACAATGTTATGACAGTACCTACGCATACTTGTTTGATTCAATCTTGTCAAAATATACCATTACCACTAACAACTCCTCGCTGTGCCAGCTGTTCACACTGCTCCTCTGTCCTAATCTCTACCAAACTTCACTTTTTATCCCCTTCCACAAAGTCCTGATTTATTTGTATCTCTGTTTATGGTCTTTTCTCATCCTGTTTGGCAGAATCTGCTTGTTGTTTGGCCCCAGATGGCAGACTAAGATGCACAATGTGTGGAATCAAAACCCAAAATTACAAATTATCTACAATTTCCTTGGAAAAAAGAGGGGAAATAAGCATCTTATTATTCAGATCTCATTTATTGGGAAGTAATCTCTCAGTTATGATGATAAGTAGCCTTGACAAATTCTTTTGGTAAGAGAATATTTGAGAGTACCAGCAGGGACATAATCCGCTTTTGATTATTCCGACACGGTGACAAACCCTTAACTACTTTCAGTTTCTTATAAAATATAGTTCGATTTTAATTATAGATGCATGCTTTTCTAACCTCTACTTGGGACCAGTTTGATATTCCAGAGGGTAAAGTCAGGAATTTAAAAAAAAAGTAAATTTTTATGTCGTTACTGTTTATGTTATTTTTAGGGGGGTTGAATTATCCATATGTATTATTTTAATTGAGTGGTTTGCCCCTTACCCTCTCAACAAAACCAAAGGCGCTATGGAATGACGCCGCTGTTAATGAAGCTGGTGTTGTCCTTTTATTCGCCCGGGCCTGGTCCTTCCTCTGACTTGCAAGTTTACATCATCCTGCTAATCCTTACTTGTCCACCACTGTAGATCAGTAAATCATCAAGAAGTAAACAGAATCTGCTTGTTGTTTGGCCCCAGATGGCAGACTAAGATGCACAATGTGTGGAATCAAAACCCAAAATTACAAATTATCTACAATTTCCTTGGAAAAAAGAGGGGAAATAAGCATCTTATCATTCAGATCTCATTTATTGGGAAGTAATCTCTCAGTTATGATGATAAGTAGCCTTGACAAATTCTTTTGGTAAGAGAATATTTGAGAGTACCAGCAGGGACATACTCCGCTTTTGATTATTCCGACTCGGTGACAAAGCCTTGACTACTTTCAGTTTCTTATAAAATATAGTTCGATTTTAATTATAGATGTATGCTTTTCTAACCTCTACTTGGGACCAGTTTGATATTCCAGAGGGTAAAGTCAGGAATTTAAAAAAAAGTAAATTTTTATGTCGTTAGTGTTTATGTTATTTTTAGGGGGGTTGAATTATCCATATGTATTATTTTAATTCAGTGGTTTGCCCCTTACCCTCTCAACAAAACCAAAGGCGCTATGGAATGACGCCGCTGTTAATGAAGGTGATGTTGTCCTTTTATTCGCCCGGGCCTGGTCTTTCCTCTGACTTGCAAGTTTATATCATCCTGCTAATCCTTACTTGTCCACCACTGTAGATCAGTAAATCATCAAGAAGTAAAGCCATAGACGCAAGTAGTAACGCAACACTGAGGATTGACCCAGATATCTCTTACTGGCTGAGAAACGACCAGGATAATTAATCTTTCAACATACAAAATGCAACAATATTAGTCAGTATAGAATATAAGTGTTATCATGTTTTTAAGCTAATTTAGCTCACTAAACCAATATAATTACGGTTTTTTCAAAAGGAAACAATTTGCGTTGTTTCTTATCACTATACAGCAATAATATTACGAAAATGGATCGCAGAATTAGAATGCATATTTAATTTTTCTTTGTGTTGGTCAATAGTTTCAAAAATTAAGGTTTGGGAAATTGCCAAATTTTGAAATCTCGATCTATGTTATGCTGCTTCCTACTGATCTTATATATGAGGTCGACTTCAGTTGGCAAGCCCAATGAAGTGTTGCTAGAAATGTGACCATGGATCATAGTTGCAGAGTAGACATACAGCTTGGTCTTACTGGGAAACATTATTTAAACTGTTTCATGTTTCCTGAGAACTCTTACAAATCCAGAAATTAGATTTTTGTGCACAAAGGGATAGAACGGGTAACCGTACACAGAATATTGCTGTTTCGAATCTTTGTATCACCAAATTTTCTGCTTTTATCACACAGTGGGTTCCCTGGGCGATTTTCTATCGTTACAAACCGTCATTAAAACGGTCGGCTTACAAATATAAAGCTGCACCTTAACAAAAAGAAGAAAAAAGACCTGGAAGCTCGTATGACACATACTTATTGTAGTAATTGCTCTATAAGCTAACAGATCGGACTCAAAACCCTCAAAAGATGCATCCTGGCTGTTCAAAACACTGGACTTGAGAAAAGCACAGCCAGGACACTGTTTCTTACTTTCACTAAGGTCCCACTTGCCCTGAACTTTCATCAATTTTTTCTTAAGACCTGGTATCCTCTTCTATTAGCTGTTATGGAATATCTATAGACACGTTAAAACCTGTGGTAAAGTAGCCAAGTTCTGAATATTCTCATAAAATAAAAAGAAATAAACCTATGCAAAAAATAACACTATTAATTTGAATAATGAAAAAGTGTGCCCAAATTCTGCATAGTTGAAGTCAGTAACATTCTAGAATGGACATGCTAAAAGCAAGAAGTGCAAGCCCGACCTTACCCTGCAATGTGGGCCTGCATAAAAATTTCAGAAAAGCAAGGAGTTCCAAGTTACTTTTCAAATTTATATAGCCATACATAAATGTAGGTTTTTGTGCTGTCATCAGGTGTACACCTCGAATTTTGAAAGTGTATGCATTCTGTGAGAAAAATACTTTTGCACTTATGTATTTTTTTCAAGATGACCAGATGTTTTAGAAAAGGAGAAAAATGCTATAATACCTGAATTCAAAATAGTAAATTATTATTAAATGCGAAGAGAGATTCTTAAATATTTCTTAGAATTAACTGAAAATTTGAGATGCACTTTTTACTATGTATCTTTTTAAAGAAATTTTGAAGATTTGCTTTAAGTTAAACTCTTTGATATAGCTTGAAAAGACTGGTATATAAAAACTTTCGGTAAAATTCTAACCACATTCTCTTATACGTGTGCCTACTTTGATATGGAGCTTCAGCGACTTTGCAAAGAAGTTGCTCTTCGAAGAAGCAGTATTTGGGGTAATGCCCGAATTTTTTCTGATGAAAAATTACAGAGGGTCTGCCTTCCTAATGTGTTAGAAACAATTATTCTCTATATTATGAAGTAAGAATTGTTTTTTAACTTCACACTGTCCAAATACTTTACCCCCAACACCATCCCTAATGTGCAAATATATAGCCCAAATCATATATTTTCTATCTATTCTGTCACTTCTCTTTGTTTTGTCTCACGCCAAGCTTTTTTTTTGCTTCTGCATGGATTACCGAAATTAGTATTTGAAACGGGAAGTTATAAGGATTGACAGGAAACGATGTGCGTCATTTGAAAATTCCTTATCTCCATTTGATTCAAAGATAAGACTAATCTTTCGGTTCTATAAGAATGTGAAAAATTGATTTCCCTCTTTAGTTTTTTTTTTCATAAAAAATGTCCTTGTTTAAGTTATCCTCTATCCTTTTACTTCCTTTATTGTCTATATGCAGTGCAGTCACCATACCCCCTACAGGACCCGGTGGGTATGAAAATTTGGTTGTAGCTATAAGTGATAGCTTCTTACCCCCAGATGTTGCGGCTGAACAGGAATTTATCAAAAAAATAAAAGTAAGTGTATTGAAAAACCCTCTAGCATTTCTCAAAAAATTCGTTAATTATTTTCTAATATTTCTCATAAAAAGTAGAACTAGGGTAAGTGAAATTTATTGAAAGAGTCCGCATAAATGATATGACAAAAAAGCGGGGATTTAACGAATGCTTGTAAATTTCACCAACGTTTCCTCAGAAAAAACTGCTGCCAAAATCTCTTCAGTGAGATTTGCTGCTTCACATATGCGATCATTTGGTTTATGCTTCACTGCTTTTCCTTGACAAAGATGTTCATCATGAAATTCTAACAGGAATCTAAGTAGCTTGGATTCTTTTGTTGTGCCTGCATCTGAGTTGACAGTTCGGAATTTGGAGAATGTTACAGGCCTAAAAATTATGAAACAAGGAAACTCAGAAAGTGAAATTCCTCGGAAACGGTAAATTTGGAATATCATAGACCCTGGTAATAACTTTGCTAGTGTGGAAGCATAAGTAAAAAAAGGATATATATATATATATATATATATATATATATATATATATATATATATATATATATATATATATATATATATATATATATATATCCTCGGAAACGGTAAATTTGGAATATCATAGACCCTGGTAATAACTTTGCTAGTGTGGAAGCATAAGTAAAATATATATATATATATATATATATATATATATATATATATATATATATATATATATATATATGACTGCGAAATAGCAGTACTTGTGTCACTATAGTTGGCATTTTAATTTCCGAAGTTTCTTACAGCAGGTCTCTCTGACGCGTCTTGGAGTAACATTTTACTCGCCCTTTCTCCTGTATTGCTTAGATATTATCATGATAGTCCCCATATTCTTGACCTAAATGCCTAGGTTTTCCCCCTGAAAAAACTTGAAGGAATAAATGGTACATAGTTGAGACGTACAAACAGGGGTGTATTTTTGCTTCTAGGCTCAGCCGTTTTTGCCGCTCCATTTTGCTAGACTTTCGGGGAAATCCCCAAAAATTCAGGAATAGCGGAAGAACTGAAAAAAACGCACCTGATGAACTAAAAGTAATGAAAAAGAAACGTGATATAGAACCCCCAGTTACCATTCTTGGTACACAGTTTATATGTGGCCACAGAATTCCAGCGCTGTTCCAAAATCACTTTTCAATGAATAAGCAGCGTGGTGGCGCGCTGCACTTTGACAACAGATCACATCAGCCCCGCTCTTTACGCTAAAGTTTGACTCTTTCTCTTAACTCTACTTCTTAAAACAATAAAAAACTTTAGCGTAAAGAGCGTGACTTTGAGGAGGAAAAGCCCCTTTCATATACGGAGTAATTTCTGTTCGTTTTAAGTTTTAATAAGTTTCCTTACTTTCATTTTAAAAAACTTGTTTTTTTTTTATTTCTGGACGTTTTTTAATTAATGCATGTTTTGATCTTGGCTCTCCGCACATAAATAATTAAAACGAAATTTGCATATTAATGTGTTTTTTTTTGGCTAAATGGCTTTCTCATAGTTTTAAATTGGAAGATTTTGAGAAAAAAGGAGAGAGGGAGGAAGCCTAGTTACCCTCCAATTTTTGATTACTTAAAAAGGCAACTAGAACTTTTGATTTTTTTACGAACATTTTATTAGTAAAAAATATACGTAATTTACGAATTAACTTACGTAACGAACTTCTATACTCGTATGTTTTTAATGCGTATATGAGGGAGTTCACCCCTCGTCGATCCCTCATTATTTACACTAAAGCTTAAATTCTGTCCTAATTCCTTAAGAATGACCCTTGAATCACAAAGGCCGTAGAATAAATATTTGAAATTACTAAAAATACTTTAGCGTAAAGAGCGAGGTATCACGAGGAGGTAAACCCCTCGTATGCGCAATAATTTCTGCTCGTTTTAAGTTTTAATGCTGCTCCTCACTTTCAGTAGAAAAAAACTTTTCGTATTTATTTTTCATTGTTTTTTAAATAATACTAAAAAATCCTGCGCCCCCTTCATTGAAAGTCTCTTCCCCCATGAGAATTTTTTCCATGGAAAGATCCTTCCAGCCCCTCCCCCACCTCAACTCTCCCTCCCAAACCAAAAAAAATACCCCTGAAAACGTCTGTACACTTCCCAATAAGCATTACTATATGTAAGCACTGGTCAAAGTTTGTAACTTGTATCCCCTCCCATGGGGACTGTGGGGGAGTAAGTCGTCCCCAAAGACATAGTTATAAGGTTTTTCGACTACGCTGAATAAAATGGCTATCTCAGAATTTTGATCCGTTGACTTTGGGAAAACAATTAGCTTGGGAGGGGGCCTAGGTGTCCTCCAATTTTTTTGGTCACTTAAAAAGGGCACTAGAACTTTTCATTTCCGTTAGAATGAGCCTTCTTGCAAGATTCTAGGACCACTGGGTCGAGACGATCACCCCTGGAAAAAAAACAAATAAACACGCATCCGTTATCTGCCTTCTGGCAAAAAATACGAAATCCCACATTTTGGTAGATAGGAGCTTGAAACTTCTACAATAGGGTTCTCTGATACGCTGTTTCTGATGATGTGATTATCGTTAAGATTCTGTGACTTTTAGGGGGTGTTTCCCCCTATTTTCTAAAATAAGGCAAATTTTCTCAGGCTCGTAACTTTTGATGGATAAGACTAAACTTGATGAAACTTATATATTTAAAATCAGCATTGGAATGTGATTCTTTTGATGTAGCTATTGGTATCAAAATTCCATTTTTTAGAGTTGTGGTTACTATTGAGCCGGGTTGCTCCTTACTACAGTTCGTTACCACGAACTGTTTGATATTGCTCCTTACTTTCGGTTGAAAAAAATACTTGTTTATTCTGATTACTGTCTGAACGTTTTTCAGATATTGCCGGGAAATCTACCTCCCCTCTTTGGAATATCCCCTCCACAAAAACTCCTCCAGGGAGAGTTCCTCCCGCCGACAATTTCATCCTTGCTGAATATTCCCCCTAGATAATATCTGGTGGACAATTCCCTTTGGAAAATTCCCCTTAGCCTACTGTCGCATGAAAAAAACGACTTCTTTTTCATCGATTTCTAGTCGGTTTTTCAAATCATACCGGAAGTCCCTCCTTTGCGGAAAATTACCCCTGGAAATCCCCTCAGGGAAGTTTATCCCACAGAAAATTTTCCCCGTGAAG
The DNA here is from genome assembly GCF_032884065.1 of Artemia franciscana. NCBI lineage: Eukaryota > Metazoa > Arthropoda > Branchiopoda > Anostraca > Artemiidae > Artemia > Artemia franciscana. Next base: position 22,562,789 of record NC_088867.1, on the reverse strand, counting down.
AATTTTTCCTGTAGAAAATTCTGCCATAGAGAATTGTCCACGGGAAAATTATCATATGGAAAATATATCCTGCGGGAAATCCCCCCACAGAAAAATATCCCAGACAATTCCAACCCCTTTGAAAATTTCCCCAGCACAATTTCTCCGGAACACCTCCGCATGTAAAATTGAATCGGCAAAGAGAAAGCAAGATAAATGAAAAGAATTTTGCATAGGAATTCTGGCAAAGTCCCCCATGTGAAATTTCCCTAAGAAGCTTTTCCCTAGAAGCTTCCCTCCCCACGTAAAATTATCCCCGTGGAAGTCCCCCAGGAAATTCCCACTCCTCGAAAAATGTCTGTTTACTTCGCAATATCAAATATTACATGTAAACAATAGGCAAATTTCATAACTTACAGCCCCTTTCCCAAGGGTTATGGGGGATCATGGCATCCCCTGAGGCATGACTGTTTTACCTTTCAACTACGCTGAACATGGCTATCTCACAATTTTCATTGTATGACTCCGAGGAAAAGAGTGGTGTGTGAGGGGGCTAGTTACCCTCCAATTATTTTGTTCACTTAACAAGTGCGCTAGAACTTTTTTATTTCTGTTCGAATGAGCCCTCTCCTGATCTTATGGAGCCATTAGTTCGATACGATCACCCTGTGATAAATTGATGTTGAATTAATATCAAGTTGTTGGACTGTGATAAAAAAGCTAAGAGCCATTACTAACTGCAAAAAAATAGTGAGAGGCAAAATAAGAATACTGAGAGTGAGAGGCAAAGCTGGCCTAGGCCCTTTTCAGAAATGTATGAAAATGATGTCATTTCACTTGTTGATAGATAATCTATCATTCATCCCTCCATCTTCGGGCAGAACTAAGGTAAATAGTCATGAAATAATGGTAGGGTGATTCAAAAAGTCCGTGAGTTTCTTTGAGCCATTTGAAGGCAATTGAAGACCCCAAATAAAAGGTTACCAAAGATTTATGGCGCATCCTTGATCGTTCTTCTGGCAAAAAAAAAGACAAAAAAAAACAAAATTCCATATATTTGTATATTGGAGCTTGAAACCTTTATAGCAAGGCTCTCTGATATGCTGAATCTGATGGCGTTGTTTACGTTAAGACTTGTTGGTTTTTGGAGGCGTTTTCCTCTTTCTCAAAAATAATGTAAATTCCCTCATACTCCTAGCTTTCGATGGAAAACATTAAGCTTAATGAGTTTTACATATTTGGAATCGGAATAAAAATCCAATTCTTTTGATGTATCAATTGTTATTAAAATACCGTGTTTTATAGTTTCAGTTAATATTAGGCCGAGTTAATCGCAGCTCTAGACGGGGGTAGGGGAAGGGGAACTGCCCCCTAGTTTTTCTGACATTAAATTCCTTCATTAAATTATATACCTTGGTATATCTTGCCACCCCAAATTATGAGACTAAACCGCTACAGGGCCAAGTTGCTCCTTACTTACAGTTCGTTACCATGAACTCTTTGAAAATTGCATATGTTGTACTCCGTGCCAATCACTAATCTTCAGCTCTGAAAACAACCATGTATTGTCGTACTAAGTCCATTTGAAACCAACAGGGCATTTCTCATTATACAGTACTGTCAGTTGGCCTAGGTTTAACCAAAATGACAGTAAGAATAATTTTGCCTAAAAGGACCTAATTTTGTTATGTCTACCCTGTTTTGTTTATTAGTTGGTGGTTCAAATTTTGACTTTCAGGAAATTTTGACTTTACGCAACAGTTTGTTCTTCTTTTTATGCCTGCCATCTCACAAGCTCAGCTGTTAGTTGTTACGTATTTAAAATGTATGTAATTTTTCTTATCCGTCGCCTTAAATTTTTATTGAAACCTATGGTTGGAATCGAACCATAATGTCCGCGTTTTAGTATTTTCATTGACAATTTATTTTTTTGGTTTTTCCTCTGAATAAAAAATGCTCCCAAGATGTTGATAAATTTATGTTTTCCCCCGACCCTCTAATTTCCACGAATTGATGCCTCTGCAATTAATCAGCATAACAATGAACACCTCCCCTATCTCTGTATTATGAGTGTAAACTTCAAGTTTACGTTTGTTTCATGAACGCCTGGAACTTTCTTATCAATCCGAATGTCAAATCGCTGCTACTGAACAAAATAAATTGGCAGCCCTTGTGAAACAATTTGCGATTAAGAATGACATCTCAAATAAAGGTTAAAGTCAGATTTTAATATTGTATAAACATTTTGGAAAATTTAGATTAAACATGTTTCTGTTACAGTCAGAACATAGTCAACAACATCAACAGTCAACGATCAACAGGCTAAAAACCCGGATTGGAACCCGATTTCATCGATTATGGTCAGCTTGTTGTCTGCTAGAACAGCCAACAAGTGCAGTGGCGTACTGAGCTAAAATTTCTGTACCAGTACGCATCTGAATGTAATATTTTTTTTAGTACAAGAAGAAATATTTAATTGCCTCAAGGTATTGAAGCATTTAATACGCATTTAGCGTTTAATATATTATAAGGAGGCTAAAGGTTAATCCTAATTGATTAAATAAAATTGAAAAAATATAATTCTTTGTATAATAAATAAAATGAAATAAGTCAAACTTGATTAGTGCAATATGTATTTTCATTCCAATGCTATGATAACTGAAAAAGAGAATATTTGCAATATAATTCGCTTTCAGTGAAGCGCCAATAACGCAGTAGGCTTTAGATTTTTAAAGTTAGGAAAGGAACAGTAGCTAAATTCTTGTTTGTAGTGAAACTAAATGTATCGTGAACAGTATTGGGAAGAAATAAGGTTAAACTAAATAATTGGTATGTAATGATGTCATCTGCTGAAACGCGAGTCAGTTCAAAATTTGATTTTACTCTAATTTCATTTATATTTTTAATGTTGTAACAAGTACGTAAGAACATGTTTTTAATAAAGCACCATTTTCAGTAGAGCTCCAATGACGCAATAGGTTTTAGACTTTTACAGTTAGGCAAGGAGGTAGTACCCATACTCTTCTTTGATTGATTTTTTCTCGTTTCAATATTGATTCGCATATTTAATTAAAGCTTTATTCGTTTTAAGGTTAATTTTTTCATTTGTGTTAGTATGTGTTGTATGTTTGTTTGCTATAATTGTTTATTTAGTTTCTGTTCGTTTTGGGTTTCATTTATGCTACAATAGTAAATATTTTCGTTCGTTTTAAGCTTGATTTACAAATTCAATTTTAGCTGAACTCGTTTTAAGATATATAGATTCATTTATATTAGTACAACAAAAGAATAAAAACGAAAGCAATACAAAGCCAGAAGAATGGAACAACAAGAACAGTACAAGAAGAGATAAGAAAACTTGAAACAACATTTAAAAAAAATATAAAAAAAAACGATTGACCCCCCCCCCCCCCTACCCCTCCCATAAAAAAAAGAAAACCAAAAGTATTTAAGCTAATCCAACCTCGTTCAGGTAATAAGAGTCCAGTCTCATGCAAATTAGATTTTCATTACTTTTAGTTTTATTGACGAGAAATTCTGATTTTCCCTTCTCTATTTCATTCGATTAGTTGCAATTCCTGAACTAAAGGAAGAATCAAATTATTTTGCTGATTTCAGCTATTTAGGATTCATAGTGTTACCCATCAAAAGTTATGGGCCTAAGAAAGTTTACCCGATTTTTGAAATAAGGAGGGAGGTGAATACGCCTAAAATTCAAGGAATATTAATGAAAATTAGACCATCAAATTCAGCGTACCAGAGAACCCTACTGTAGAAGCTTCCTGTCCCTATCTGTAAAAACGTGGAATTTTGGTATTTTTGCCCGAAGATAGGTCACGAATGCGTGTTTTTTGTTTGTTTTGTTTTTTTCTAGGGGGGGGGGTAGTATTGAAACAATAGTCCTAGAAGATCGGGAGAGGGTTTTTAGGAACAGTTGAATACTTTTCAGGAGCATTTGAATGCTAAACTGGAGAGTTGAAAACTTGAGAAGGTGGAAGATGGACGGAATCATTTTTTAAGAGCGTTTACTGAAACACGAAGGCCATTTAATTAGAATAGGAAGCCTTTTTTTTAAATTGCTAACAGATTTAACGTAAAGAACAAGGTAATAAGGAGGGGGCAACCTTTCATATACGGAATAAATCTCCCAGAATTAATATGCAATTTCTTTTAATTTTTCGTGTACAGTGAGCCAAATTTGAACCTGAATTAGTTGAAAAACGTCCAGAAATTTAATTAAAAAACATTTTTTTTTACTGAAAGTAAGGAGCAGCATTAAAACTTAAAACGAACAGATATTATTCCGTATATAAAAGGGGCTGTTCCCTCCTCAATGCCTCACTCTCTACGCTAAAGTTTTCATTGTTGTGAAAAGTAGATTATGACAAAGAGTCAAACTTTAGTGTAAAGAGCAAGGCATTGGGGAGAAAACAACCCCTTTCATATACGGAATAATTTCTGTTCGTTTTAAATTTTAGTGTTGCTCCTTACTTTCAGTTAAAAAAAAATTTAGTTAAATTTTTTTAACTAAAATTTTTTCTTTAGTTAAAAAAGAAAAGCCTATTACCTTTTGCTTACGAATAGCATTTTTATTGGGAAGTAAACAGACATTTTTCGGGAAGGTGAATTTTCTCTGGGGGAATATTCAGTGGTGGGATGTAGGGGATGACCCCTCTCAAATACTTCGCTCTTTACGCTAGTGTATAACTTTGTATCCCAATAATTTACGAACAACAAGTGAAACACAAGGTTCATTAAATTAGAATAAGAAGCTTTTTGAAAATTCTAAATAACTTTAGCATGAAGCGCAAATTATTTTGGAGGGAATATCCTCCTCATGGTTCTAAGCGTTCCCCCCCCCTCCCCCGCGGGAAATATCCCCCGAGTAAAGTACCTCCGCTGAAAATACCCCCCAGGAAGCACCCCCTCCCCCCGTGGTAAATAAGCCTTTCCAAATTTGAGAATTCTATATGAGTTTTTTTTCGCAGGGGGAAGGAATTTTGTTACTTGTGTATTATCCCCCACTCGCTCAAGTTTCCGCTGTGTAAAACTCGAGAACAAACCCGTGTTTTCGTTAGTTTCTTTCAGCTTAGCGCGAGGCAAGACAAAGACAAGTGACAGAATAGATGGGAAATATACGATTTGGGCTATATATTTGCGCATAGGGAGGGGGAGGGTGTTAAAGTATTTGGACAGTTTGAAGTCAGAAAAATATTCTTACTTCATAATATGCAGAATAATTGTACCTAACACCTTTAGCATGCAGACTTGCTATACTTTACCCTCCCCCCTCTCTAATGTGCAAATGTATAGCCCAAATTTGTCAAAGGCCTCAGGCAGTTTGGTGCTGTGATGAGTTGTTGTTAATAGTAGTAGTAAAATTGAATATTAAATGTTTTAATAACAAATCCCAAATTATTGAAAACATCAGTGTCGGCCCGGAAGTATTACGGATTCTGCCAATTTTCATGTGGAGATGTTCCGATGGAATTATCTAGGCCCTAGGGGCTATTTTCCGCGTGTTTTGATTACTGAGAAATAATTTCCACGGAAGGGGTTATTTCTGGAGTGATCGAGAAACCGATTAGAGATTAAAGTCTTATTCAAATGAAAGAATGCTAAGGAGAATTTTTAAGGATGAGTTGTCCGCAAGTAATTTTACATGAAGGGGGATTTTCAGCGAGGATGGAACTGTCTTTAGGGAATTGACGGGGGGAAGGTTTACGTCGGATGAAATTTCGCCGAAGGGTATTTCCATGTGAGGGAAGGTTTCTCCCTCCATATATGAACCGTGTCTTTAATACCTTGCTCTTCACGCTAAAGTTTGACCTTTTGTCCCAATTTTTTAAGAGCGTTTATTAAAAAACGGGGGCTTTTTTAATTAGAATAGGGAACTTTTTTAAAGTGACAACAGTTTTAGCGTAAAAAGTAAGGCAATGAGGAGGGGGGAAAGTTTATAATAGTAATAAATCTTCCAAAATTAACTGCAAATTTGGTTTTAGTTTTTCATGTACGGTGAGCCAAATTCGAGCCTGTATTAGTTCAAAAAAGTTTAGAAATTAAATACAAAAAAAAAAATTAACTGAAAGTAAGGAGCAACATTAAAACTTGAAACAGAAATATTTCTGTGTATGAAAAGGGGTTGTCCCCTCCTCAACGCCTAACTCTTTAAGCAAAAGTTTTTTTTGTTTTAAAAAGTAGAGGGTGACAAAGAGTCAAACTTTAGTGTCAAGAGCGAAGCATTGAGGAGGGAACATCACCTTTCTTATACAGAATAGTTTCTGTTCGTTTTAAGTTTTAGTGTTGTTCCTTACTTTCAGTTAAAAAGCTTGTTTTTTTTTCATTGAATTCAAAAGAGAAAAGCCTATTGCCTAACGCTTACACTTAACATTTGTTATTGAGAAGTAAACAGATATTTTTCGGGAGGCGAATTTTCTCTAAAGAAAACTTCAGTGGCGGGTTGTGGGGGATGCACCCTCTTAAATAATTTGCTGTTTTACGGTAAAGTATGATTTTGCATCCCAATTCTTTGCGAACAAAAAATGAATCACAGGGTTCGTTGAATTGGAATAAGATAGCTTTTTGAGCATAATGTTAGCGTGAAGAGCGAGGTATTATGGAGGGGGTATCCTCCCCATATCGTAATAATTTTCTCTTATTTTAAGTTTTAATTCAATCCTTATTTTCCGTTGAAAAAACCTGCTTTTTTGTATAATCTAACAGTTCGTGATAACTAACTGTAGTAAGGAGCGACCCGGCTCAATAGTAACCGAAACTCTAAAAAACGGAATTTTGATACCAATAGTTGCACCAAAAGAGTTGCATTTTAATGCTGATTTTAAATATATAAGCTTCATCAAGTTGAGTCTTACCCATCAAAAGTTACGAGCCTGAGAAAATTTGCCTTATTTTAGAAAATAGGGAGAAACACGCCTTAAAAGTCATAGAATCTTAACAAAAATCACACTATTAGATTCAGCGTATCAGAAACACTACTGTATAAGTTTCAAGCTCCTATCTGCAAAAATGTGGAATTTCGTATTTTTTGCCAGAAGACAGATCAAGGATGTGTCTTTATTTGGTTGTTTGTTCATTTGTTTTTGTTGTTGTTTTTTCCCAGGGGTGATCATATCGACCCAGGGGTCCTAGAATGTTACAAGAGGGCTTATTCTAACGGAAATTAAAAGTCCATTGTATATTACTCACTATTGGTATTATAGCTCGCGAGACCAAAATGCTACCTGATAAATCAATCCAACATTTCTGACAAATGAACTAACATCATTTTTATACAATAATAGTAAGGTGGGATTAATGCCAGGTTTGCTTCTCACTCAATTGGACTATCTGTCTTGGCTTTTCAACAATTAGTCATGGCCTGATGTCCACAACTATTTGATTTTAATTCAGAATTACTATCTATCTTGACTTTTTCCACAATTAGCCATGGCTTGATGCCCACAACTAATCCATTTTAATTCAAAAATCAGCGGAATCGGTCAAGGCCGAATTAAAACTTTTGGATTAAAATCAAGTAGTTGTGGGCATCAAGTGAGAAGCAAACCTGGCATTAATCCCCCCCCCCCTTATTAGGATTGTATAAAAATGTTTTAGCTCATTAGTTAATAGATATGTCTATTTATCATCCTTGCACCATTCCTAGGGCAGTAGAACCAAGGTAGATAGTCATAGAGCTAAGATAGTGATAAAACCTGTGGTTTTGCAAGTGTTTGGCTAATTGTAGAAAAGCAGAAGATCTGAAATGATTTTTGGACCGTTTCAATTCATTTCTTTAAATAATTAATTATAACACCTATCCATGCTTAATACAATATGTCGATAAATTGATCTATTGTGGGAAAAATCATAAATTGGTTTTTCTATCTTTAGGAATTGATTTCTGGTGCCTCACGGTCGCTATACGACGCTTCTGACAGGTACTTTTATTTCAAAGATGTGAAGATATTAATCCCAAGCACCTGGCAAGGAGCTCCTGGCACTGACTATGACTATTCTGATGCCATTGAGTAAGTATCATTTTAGTCTTATTCAGGATCTATAGTACGATGACCTGGTTTGAACTCCCTCCTCTCAAAGTTTTTCGCCGACTAGTTAAAAATTAAAAAAAAGAAAATACAGATACACAAATTTTTGGCGCGTCTTGCAAAGTTTGTTTTAACCCCCACCTCCTAAACGAGAATGCCCCCCCTCCCAGTAAAACCGTGGATGTGGCCTTAGTATATAGACAGTTAAGCCAGGGTGATTCAAAACTGGTACCTGATATATTTGTCCCATGGATCCAGCTGAACTGGCTCGCTCCATTATCCAGCAACTCAGGAGCGTAACTTGCAATGGGACAGGAAGGCAACTGTCTCCTCCAGACTCAAGTTTGCGCCTTTCCGGGCCTCTTTCCCTCCCCCCTCAACTGAAATTTAGTTTCTGCAAAAAATATTGTCAGAAGTAAGATAAGCATGCATAACAGAAGTATGCTGATAAACAGGTTAGTTTTCTTTAGTATATTTTAGCCTTTATGGTAATGTATGGCTCATTTTTGGTTTTCATAGTCATTTTCAATTGATTTGGGAAAATTGGCTCCAGCCTCCCCCCCCCTCCTCAGCATTTTGACAAAATTACGCTTCTGAATATGCCTTGAGCCTCGTTCGTTTTATTTTATTAGTTAACTAATAACTAGATTTTGCTGTCTTTATTGTAATTCTCAGTTAACTTTGATTTTTTTTTTTTTTTTTTTTTTTTTTTTTTGACAAACGCATTCTTACTGAACTAAAAAGTAGACTATGACGCTACTATTAAGAATTCTTCGTTGCTAGGTATCTAAAGGAATCTCTGGCAATAAATTTGAACTCGACAGCTTATGCTTGCCTCTATGGTAAAAATCTTGGCTCTTGTAAAATATGATGATTCATTTAGGGTTTTCCAGATTGGACAGTCCAGCTGTTTATTAAAAGCATTTACTCAGAGACTGTATTTTTGATTTAGGAGTTTAATTCTCCTCTTATAAAAGGAAATAAGAGGGGTAAATTTTTCAAAAAAGTATTGATTTCCACCTTCTTCATTATTTTTACTATTACAGGCCTCACCTTCCTGAGCCTGATGGTCTATTCCTAACTTTTTTACGGATAACGCTATAGTAAACTCGAAATTTCTGCCAAGCTTTCCGTTCTGTTTTCAAAAGCCTGGTAAGCTTTCTTAGTTCACTTTCTGGCAAATTAAACGCTAAAAGTGAAAAAAGTAGACTTTTTAGTTGACTAAGTTTGTTTAATCGAACGCAATTCTGATAGTCGATGTTGAACGGTACTTTATGGTTATTAAAAGTAATACAAATATAGAGTATCTCTCTAATACCTCCTACAGTGTCTCTCTATATCTAATACCTCCCAAATATCTCTCGATATTGAAGATTTTCTCCCATCAATTCAAGCCTGAGAAAATTTGCCTTATTTTAGAAAATAGGGAGAAACACCCCTTAAAAGTCATAGAATCTTATTCCATTTCTCCCATCAATTCAAGTAGCTCGAAAAAAATTTTGTTCTGATTCGAGTTATGGCTCTCTTCATCCCCGCGGAATACTAAGTCCTGCTTCACTAGAAACTTGGCTGCTAATATTAGTAATTAAATTAAAAAAAAATACACCTTAATAAATATGCCCTTAACTTTGTATTAAATAAATGTTTGTGATTTTCACTGAGCTGCCAGCACTGACAAAAAAACTCAAAAATTTGAGCAGCTAAACTTTTAAGAAAACGAAGTAACATTTTATCTGTTTTTGCATCGAACACAAAGAAAAATGATCATGATCTATCACCAAAAGACATAGCCAATGCTCGGTCTTTTTTATTTTGCGGGCTTGGGGGCTTGATTTAGTCTTTATAGGTGTCAAAATATTTTGGCTTTGGATAAGACCAGTGTTTTTAAAACTATATTATTCCTAGATCCCTGAAATCTTTTTGGGCTTGAAGAGACGAATAATTTTTTGATTCGATGCATATTTTCTGCCTCTTTGTTCTGAGTAAACTTTGAAGTTTGAATTAAGAAGATTGACTGAATAAAAATAATAATTGAAACATTAATATAATTCAGGATATTTTGATTCTAGTGAAAGCTTTTCTTCTTCTGATATCCGAGTTTTTGAATTCAAAGACTATATTGCGCCATTCACACAGAAGGTTAGTTACTGTGGAAGTCAGGGGCAGTATATCTTCCTAAGTCCAGAGTACATCTCCAGATGGACAGAGCAGAAGAATCCAAGTGAGTTTTATAATCTTTCACTCATTTTTTACTATTTTCTTTTTTTCTTTTCTATTTTTCTCCCAAATGAATAGGATATGAACTAGATTGTTTCAATCTTCCTTCACAGCTAATGTTTAGTCTTGTATTTCATATCTAGGAATGGTCGATTTCTCGTATTTTACTTCATAGTTATCATCTAAGGCTATTGATAAGCATTTACGTGAGATAGCAAGGTAAAACGTTAGTTTGGAAGCTTTTCTACTGTGGTTGTGTTCCGCTACTATGTGCCTAACAATAATTATCTATTTAGGTAAGGTTGTCGTGCAAGAGTGGTCTATCTATAGATGGGGTCTTTTCGAAGAGTATGGCATTGTAAGGGATGGGACCCAATCGTTTTCACGGTTTCCTACAATTGAAGCGACCTCAGATAATACTGCTGAATGGAAAGCTACAGGGTGCTCTGATAAACCCATGACAGGAAAATTTGGATACTATGATTAGTAAGTAAAATTTATTTTAATTTTTTCAACTAATTCATTCGTGATGTGCTATTGTACCGAATTCTTGATCTTCATGTTCGTTGAAGTAGGAATTTTTGTGTCTTTTATAGGCTATATTTAAACTGGTCTACCCAACTGTTCTCAAAAAGTAAAGCAAGCGATGAAGCTTCTTCTCTTGGAAGCCTAAAACATCAATCAAGTACCAAATTTTGTAGTATTTGAAATGAAGCTCTTCTCGAAGTCAAAAAGAAAAAATTTGAATGCACGATGAGCTGTTCGTTTTCCAAAAGATGCTAACGTCACTAGAAACCTAGCGTGTTTCGTGGGATATAGACAAAATTAGTAGGTAGCTCTGAAATTCAGTAGGTAGCCTGTAAATGGTAATACAATGCTACCATCTATTTTGTACTTATCAAAGAATCGACGAGAATCGTCAGCAAGTGTACATTAATAATGATTAAATGTTTCTATAATTTCGTTCCAAAACACTGTGTAATAAAACATTTGGATATATTGTTAATATTCCAAGCCTAGAAGGAGCTATAATTTTAGGAAAGAAGTAATCATTATGAGCGCAAATAAAATCGTACCATGTGAGAATGCAATCCACACCAAATCTAAAATGTTTGCTAAAGATAATTGGCTTCTGAAACGTGCCTTAGATTGGAATGTGCCTTAAACTTAAACGTGCCTTAGACTTAGACTAGAACTTCTGGAACGCACCCTAGACTAGAGAGACTCCACTCGACAAGCCATTGGTAGAGACGCTGTACTTTATAAATGTTCTGCATATTATCCCGCAATATATCAAGAGAATAAGTTGTGTCTGATTACTGGTTACTTCACTTATAATTTCAAATAAGAAATTCAGTCAAGTGCATTTAAAAACTGATTTTCTTGAGGGGTAAAATAAGCAGAACACCAGAACACTTAATTAATTATACGTAGTTACATTTCACTAGGGTTGTCATGTAACTCTGAACAGAAGAGGGAACATCTAAAATTTCAAAGATAGCTAGGCGCAGCGCTACCGGGGGAAAATTACTGGTAGTCAGGGTTCTGTTTTTTTTTGTTTTTTTTTGCAAAGCAAATTCTTCCCTCCGGATAGAACCAACTTCTATTAAGGATACTATTTTGATTTTTATGTTTTCATATTTAAAGTAATTTAAAAAAAATATTTTAGTTTGTTTTAAGTTAATTTTAGCCTTAAATACTCAACATTTACTTCTTTTTCCTCGATCTGATATAAATTTATAAATAGAACCATAATAAATAGTCCAGCTATGGGTTGTGGTACCTTCTTCAAAATAGATTATGTCCACGCAATCTAAATTTCCACAAGAATCTAGTACAGTTTTTTTGAATAATATATTTATACTTTTCTCGTGAAATAAAAATTTAAACATATTTTTCATTTTTTAGTGACCTAAGCGGAAATCCAATTTTTAATGAAGGTTGCTCCCTCAGTTTCATCGACTATTGCTCTTTTCTTCCTGATGAAATACAATCGGCAAATACTTCACTTCTGTATTTGTCATACCTTGACAGTGTAAGTGTATTTCATTATTTTTTTCCATTTTGGTGTGTTTTAAATATATGAGTGTACTGACGTCAGTTATAAATAATTATTGTTTATAAGTTTGGACGGCGACAATTTCAGTCCTCCCTCAAATGCTCCTTTCAGCTATTCTTTTTCTTAATGAGATTCAACGATAAGGACTCAGACTGTTATAGACCAATGTTCAGTCTAAACAAATCATTTTAAAGCGCAAAATAGTTTTTGAGATTAATACTTATTGTTTTATGCATCATATGTATTTAACATCATATATACAAACAAGTCTGGCCTGAGGTTGTGGTTAGATTAGGACGTAATGCATTTTGAACCGTTATTGTTTATAAGTTTTTATTGGGATGGATCTCATGGAAAGATTTTTCCCACCTCCCTCCCTGCATTGGATGATCAGAATGAAATGGAATAGATTCATTGCCAATATCTGTTAGTATAATGAACAGAATTGGCAACCCCATCGTGTCGTTGATCTCCTATAGAGGGAGGGTAATAACTAAAGTCACCCATACGAATATCTCAGTTCATATTGGAGTTTTTCAGTCAAAGCAAGCTTTGGTTTGTCTTTTTTTTTCTTGGTTTGATATGCTAATCAAGTAAATTATGTACCCAACCCCTTTTCTCCTCCCCAATGACGATGAGATTCTATTTGAGAGCTAATAGTAATGTTTATTATGAAGATATTTAATTCAACATGGTGTTGTAAAGGCTGAGAAGTTTCGCCTTCCCAGCGAACACACATTACTATCGTTTAGCTTTCTGAACAACCCTCAGAGAGGGTAGGGGTTTTAGACTTAGTATCTGCACTTCTTCGTTGGGAAGTCCAAGGATCATGTAAAGCACCAAATTTTTAATTACATGGAAAAGACAGATGTTTTTCAGGCATAAAATAAAATTTACTAAATTTTTGCGCAAGATTTTCTTCTGGAACTATATCTTGTTATCTCCTAGTGTAAGAAGGATGAAAAAGGCCAATAGAGCTAACAAAATTACTCTGTAATTTGTCTAATAATAGCTTTGTTTTTAAACAACAGTTGCGAACAAGTATAAAAAATTCAGAGTTAATTTTTAAAACTTATTTTATCAACTTCCAAAATAAGTTACTTTATATTTGTATTTATTTAGGTCAACCATTTTTGCGACGATGAAACTCATGACAAAACATCGAAAAATCGTCATAACTATTTTTGCAATGAACTTAGCGCCTGGCAAATGATAAAGAACCATCCAGACTATAGAGGAAGATCGCCGATACTTTCATTCCCTGGAGATCCAACGTTCAGTGTTGTTAAGCCCGCGTTCCGGACACCGGTTGTATATATATTGGTCGACACTTCTTCAGAAAATGCAGCAAGTAATGTGAGTAGTCTGTTAGTTTTGTTTTTTCAGTTTTAGTTTTTCCTATTATGAACCGGATTTTTTATTCTTCCGGGAGGTTTTGTATTTGTTCTAAAACTTTACTGGTCATTTTATTCCTTGTAAGAAAAGTTGTATTAAATTTGTGTTCAAAAGAGGTATTTGAGGATGATTTTTATTCCATAGTATTTTTATGATGTAGAGCAGTGGTATCCAGTCCAGAATTCCAAGGCTGCATGGAGGTCGTCGTTTTGTGGCAGTACCAATGCTGCTTACGTGATTCTTTCCTTCGTGATCAACGGTCCATTATAAGATAATGAATAGCTTATAAGAGTGAGAACTGGCACGGTTGTCGACAAAAAAAAATCATCCTCGTCATCCAGTGCTGGGTGTTTATTTTCATTTTTTCATAGTAATAATAAGACAATATTAGTGTAATTGAAAAATAAGTGTAGTGATAAGTGTTGTCGTAGTTTCTGAACGAAACGCAATTGGGAAGCTTGAAAAAAGCCAAACAGTTGGTGATTTTTTTGTCGTCACTACCGCAAACTCCTACTCTTGTGAGTTGCCCATATTCTTTGGGTCCGTAGCTTTGAAACGGTAAAACGTGTAAATTTTGAGAAAAAAAAGTCATGACGTGAGGATTGTGAAACTAAGAAAAAGTTATTATGAAGTTTGCTAAGTAACTTACCATAAAATAGAGATAATATTATTTCTTAGCATATTGAATAGTATAAACAAAAAGTGAAAGTAACTGCCCTAGCTCTTGAAGTAAACCAGCTATTGTAGAACAATAATTCTTGTAGAACATTCTTTCCAGACTATTGTATAGACTATTGAATTGGATAATTCTTTCCAGACTATTGTAAAACAAGGAATTCTTCACCTCTTCGAGAACCAGAGACAAAAAATTCTACATTTCTTCTAAATTTTCAGGAAATTTTTAAGGAAAATTCTTCTTTGAAATTTAATTTTTGTTTTTGGCAGTTTTCGATCTGAATCAGCTTTTTTGAAACATTCTTTGTATATAAAAGGTGGCCCAGAACTAGACTTGACCGAATCTAGGTGGAGGGGGATATGGCATTCTTGTCCTAAGGACAAGAGCCAAAAAAGTCTGTCTGATCTCAACCGAATTATTGTGTGAAATAAGAGCTTGTGTTGCAAGTTTTCCTTTCGAGGATCAGAACTGACATCTGAGTGGGGGAAGATCAGATATGGTCCTTTTTTTCAGGATGTCTACATGAAGCTTTTGTTGGATCTCATCTGGAATTGGTTGAAAGTAAAAGCAATTCTCCTAAGTTTGCCTTTTTGTGTTCGTAGACGTCTTAAGGACAATATCGGTATTCAAATTTGACGTATTTATATTCAAATTGCACAGGAGCTATCATAAATAACAAGGCCACTTTTTTCGCTTTTTTTTGTGATCGAAGGTAATTGTAGTCATTTCCGAAAATCAACTTAAAAGTAAATCTTTGATCACAAAATATAGGAAAAGTATTATAGTTTCCATAGAAGAGGCTTATGAACGAAGAAAGCTCTTTATGAACAATGAACAATGAAAGCTCATTGTTATTGCAAGTAAATTGCGTAGGAGTTATCATGAATAACAAGGCCACTTTTTTTTCTTTTCTTTTTTCACAATCGACTGTAATTGTGATTATTTCCGAAAATCGACTTGAAAGTCAAACTTTTATCGCAAAACATAAAAAAAAAACTATTATAGTTTCCATAGATTGGATTTATGAACAATGAAAGCTCTAATAGCCATTAGTCAATAAAAACTACACATCAAGAAATACAGTATAAACAACAAAGTGCACGACGGAATATAAATTAATCGAGAAAATGGTCATACGATTCAGACTTAATTCATTCATCTGGAAGAAACAGTAACTATCGAAAGATCACCCAATAAACCAAACTATTTAACTTAATGTTGAGAACCAACAAACGCCGAACTCAACAGCTATGACCAAATACGAGTCTTAGATTACTCCGAACTTCAAAATATTTGGAACTATACTGAATATTTTGAACTTTTGTAGATACCCGAAAATACTTGTTACTAATATTAACAACACATGCCTTCTACCCCCTAGCCCCCCCCCCCCCCCACAAGAACTTCTAGATACTATTTGATTGTAAACTCACACTGTAAATGTACCAACTTATTCAAAATCCGTAGCTTTCTACGGCCAGCTAAAAAATGCCACGATGTTCTACCTTATCACTAAATTTTACTACGGTTCACTTATCCCCATATCACAAATACACAGATGAGGAAGACCCATATTGTCCCTAGATAGCAAGGACTGTGTACTTTTTTTCCTTCACTCTTATAGGACTCGGATAATGTGGGCCTGTCTTAAATAGAACACAGTACCTGTATAAAAAGTATTTAAAATGGTTTCTAGGTGATCAAATGCGATGAGCGTACTCTAGTTTAGGGAACGATTTAGAAATGGGTTGTTTCAGATCGCGATAGGTTAGGTTTTTGTCTGTAAAATGTGATCAAGGAAAGATTTTGTTGCTGAAAAGCAGCAAGAAAGTGTCTTTTTCTTTGTGTGTCTATGTCAGCATTTCTGTGTGTGGGTCTATATGAATGGGGGTGGGAGCTATAGTAGAGAAGAGATTTCAAAGATATTTCTTATATTTCAAGAAGTATCAATTTTAGGTTTTTGCGGCGACGAAAGATAGACTAAGAAACTGGGTGTCAAGCAGTTTGCCAAAAACGGTGCTCGTTGGACTGGGTGAATTTGGAGGAAACTCGACTTATGATAACGGACTGCCATTTAGATACATGACAAATATACTAAGTCCTGGTCCGGTATGTAGTCTTTTTAATTGCTAATGTTGTAATATTTTTATTCATTTTTAATTAAGCGATTGTAATTTAGAAATTATGGAATACCAACCTTGTGGTACTGATAAAATCTTGTTACAATCAACTACTTTACGAATTATCTTGTTTGTTCTTGTTTTCAGCTATTTTTGGGTTTGTAGTGTAGATCTACCTCAAATAGTAAAGAAATGTTTTGATAAACCTTGCAATACTACTCCTTGGGCTTCTGAAACTGTATTTGAATTGTTATTTCTTGTTATGGGTTAAAGTGTGGCATCTGTTTGTCACTATAGTTGCTAGTTGATCAGATTATGTTCCAGGAGTAACAGGGAGTTGGAATTCGTGGTTCCGCCTCCCTCTCATCTCGCCTCTAAGGCTCAAATGTGTTCTTTAATAGTTGCCAACCGGAGAGAGAGAGAAAAGTTTATTATTAAGTGCAAGACAATACAAAATACAATCGCAACTCATTAATCGCAACCAGAGAAGGATAGTGATGAAGCTTTGATTCTTCGATGTTTATTTCACCAGAGACTTCTTCACTGGCTTAGTGTATCAAATGCTTTTAAATAAGAAAAGGTCATCTATCGTCAATAGCTGTTTACAAGACAGTTGGAAGTATATACTTTAGTTGGCTACATGAGTAAGCAGCACATGTTATAATGTTTCCAACTCTTTGTGAGCTGATTTATGCAAACATTTTAAAATGGACAAATGACAACTGTTAAATAACTCAAATCATTTAAGCAAACAACTGCAGCTACATGACAATGATTAGAAAGATAATTGTCTTCCAATATTCTGAGGAGGGTGTTCCGTTTGTCCTTCCAGCATCAACATACTGCTTAAATTCACAGAATGCTTCTAACTTCGGGTCTTCGGTACTCGGATCAGTGCTCTATGGGATGTAGACTCGTGGTAGCACCTTGCTAATTTGGAACTCAAAGGCATCTAAAGTCGCGAAAGCAGTATGCTGCTCCCCGTACCCTCCCCTCTGAAAAATAATTAATAAGATAGATGGCATTACAATACATCTAGTGTAATGAGCAGACTATCCAAAGAGTATGGGTAACTTATAAGAGTGGAAACTGGCGCTAGCATTGACAAAAACAATACTATTAACGCCATCTAATGTCTGGTGACACTTGGCATTTTGTTCAAGCTTTGTTGTCATTTTTCTGTCAAGAACTGAGATCCGACACTATTTACTACCATAATTTTACCAATTAAACTAATTAAATTAATTGTTTTTACTTTTACGCTGAAAAAATATCAAGTGTTGCCAAACGCTGTCGCCATTAGCACATTAGCACCAGTTGCCACTCATATAAGTTCCCATTTTCTTTGCAGGTTATCCATAGGTGCTTTATTACCAAAGTAAATATTTAATTCTTGCAACTGTTTTGGTTCATGTTGGGAGGCATGGACCTAATACATCAATTGAGACGGATCTTTTATTGTCTTCTATATTTACTGACAACTTCTGTGTTCCTAGCTTAATTGTTTCAGCAGGTAATTCCAAATGGAGGCACTTTCACTCTATTCCAATTAGCTTGTTCATTTTCAGAGCATCAAAACTAGTAATTGGCATTCCAGTTTTTAAATACCATTAATTTTTTTGTATACCAAAACTAGCTCCATATCACCCATATTCAGATCCAATTATTATATTTCTTGTAGCCCCATATTCAGATTCAAGGAGGCCCAACTGGATGCTGAAGAACCAACTTCAATTTTGTTGGGGTTTACCTTGATTTCAGCTCTCTTTAATATTGATTTCCTCACTGACTCTTTGGTCTGGACTTCACTATTATTTCGGCTGGTCTCTCAAACGATCAACTGGCTTGATTATATTAACACTTATTTTAATTGTTTGTTTTTTTCTACCGTAATTGAATCGGTTATAAGTGATGTTGTAGATAGGCCAATAAAAGAATGTAATTATGATTTGGTTGCTCCCATCCAGGTAAGGGAATTTTGGGAGACATGGATTTTCTGATTAATAAAAGGAATTAGAGGCGACTCTGCTCCGGGTATTGATAGAATACCAGCCGCACTTTGGAAGTGGGGACAGGTGATGCTGCTACCTGTTATAGCAGGGACATTTTCGGGTATATTGAACAGTACAGAATGGCCCTTGTCTTAGGCTACGTCCATTCTAGTGCCGTTATTTGAAAAGGGGGATGTATCATACCATGGGGATTATAGAAGGATAAGCCTAGGTAAATGTGCTTAGCAAGGTTTTGCTAAGATATTGTGTCGAGGATAGATAGTTAGATAGACCAAAACAGAACTTTTTCAGATTCGTAGACAAGGTTCTGAAAAGGCCATAGTCCTATAGACCAGATTTATATTTTATTAGGGGTGATTAGGAAACAAGTTAGGAGAAAAGAACGCAGGTTGTTTGTGGTATTTTGTATTTAAAATGGGCGTTTGATGGGGTGGATAGAAGCTTAATGGTAGAGTTGTTGTTAGCACTAGGGCTACCGAGCGTGTTTGTTAAGATTTTAGCATCTATGTATAATGTAATTAAGACTGTAGTACTGGCAGGTAATGATTTTTCTAGGGTTATTAGAAGTAGACTTGGTGTTAAGCAGAGATGTACAATCTCCCAAGGCTATTTTTATTGTGTATTAATGATTTTGAAGAACATTTGATAGGTAGAGGTGCCCCAATAATTAAGCTTTCAAGTACAAGTGTACTCGAATTACTTTTTGCGAATGACATACATTTTGCGAACATTTCCAGCAACTGCTAGATCTAGCACCTTCTTATTTTTGGAATAAGAAACTAGTATTGAATGTGAAGAAGTCGGTGGTTATGGATTTTAGGAAGAGTGGAGAACAGATAGATTTGCAGTGTCAGTTTACGTTTGAAGGTAGGACACTAGACAATGTAGATGAATTTCAGTACTTAGATTGTAGACTATTGTCAGATGGAAAGTGGAAGAAGCATCTTAAAAAGGTAGAAAGTGAGGGAAATAGACTACTAGGAATATTAAGTAAAAGTAGTATTAGAGAAATTAGGGATGTAGGATTGCTAAAGTATATTTTTAAGGCTAGGGCTGGATCGGCTTTGAATTATGGGGTAGAACTTTGGGGGTTTGATAAGGAGGTAAATATAGACAAAATCCAGTTGAGGTTTTTAAAGCGTATGTTAGGCCTTGATAATAAGTTTAATGGGCTAGTGTTGAGAGGGGATATAGAAATAAAGTGTATGAGACAAGTTAGGTTAATTAGTATGGTTAACTATTGAGAAGGGTTGTCATTGATAGAAGATAATATGCTAGTTAAACAATCATTGTTAATGATGCTTCAGGATAGGAGGAAAGATTCGTGGCCAAATCAGGTGAAGAATATATTGGACCGTGTAGGGCTAGGTTATTCTTGGAATGAGGGAAAGGGGGAGAAAGGATGGTAGGGACTGTATCTAGGCTAGTTGTTACTAGGTTAGAATCTCAGGATGTATAGGTTTGGCAAGCTGAAAAGGCCGCCTCGCCGTCCCTGGGGCTATATGTGGGGGTCAAGGAGAACTGGGGCCAAGAAATTTATCTAAAAATGGGAAGATTTGAAATGGGTAATATATGTAATGGGGGATTTTAAGCCTCTTGGAGAACGAAGGAAATATTTAGGAAGGGCAAGATTGATGGATTATTCTTACAGTTGTTCTGTGTGGATAGATGGATAGGCATCGTGTTGATTTTCTTAAATAATCGGTTTCGTGTTTTTATGTTTACGATTTGCTGTTGTATTTTTTTTTTGTGTATGTCACCATGGCCCAATAGGGCTTTCGTGTAAATAAATCTATGCATCTGTCTATCTATCCATTTGGCTTATTGTACTTGTTGCAGCTAAGACTCTTTCAAAATCTCTGGCAAAACTAAAAACTAGCATATAATTATGAACAAATTAGAGACGAGGAGTTATTTTATTTGATTATGGTTATGATCCCTGTGCTAGTTTTGTTATTTATTTTCTTAGAGTTCAACGATTTAAATGTTTTAACATAAGACGACGTTGTGATTCAGTTTCATCCATCTACCAAATTCTGTTGAAAATTTTTTGTATCTTTTTGGAAGGATATGTTGCATACTTTTAAAATACATTAGAAACCTGTGAAAATTCGACAATTTCTGTGAAAATTTCTTATTTTTTAAGTAAGTTCTGAATATTTTCCAAAAGAAAGTCTAAGTTATATCATACTTTTGGGTTCAGTGAACCGATAGATCTGAAAAGAATGAATCTAGCTACATAGCTACTATAATAACAGAAATTCTTTTGGTCCACAAAATTGCATGTTTCACTCCGATCATTAACAGATTTTGAATGCTGTTATCTTTCCGCTGTCTGCTGGTTTTAAAGTTTCAAAAAAAGAAGACTATTTTGCTATCCTTTAATATCTGGAATCCGGTATTGAAATTTGCTTCGGATTTTATTTTATAAGATACAATGCAAGCATTCTATTTCAATAAATTTTAATGATTCTCTAAAGAAATGTTTAAGTAATAGTATAATTGATGGGTGAATGCAACCAGTATCCTTTCGGTGCAAGTTACAGCTGTAGATATGTACCAAAATAGTATGTTTTACAGAAAACATAAACTTTAACTTAATGGTTGGAGTAAAACCAGGCAATGTTCTGTCCCCCATCCTTTACAATTATGTAATAGACTGGATTATAGACACAGTTATCAGCACATGCGAAGAAGTAACGGTCGTAAAAGGTGTTCAGGTAACTGACTTAGACTATGCTGATGATATTGCCGACGCTGAGGATGACCCACTGAAACCCCAAATGATGATCAGCCTCATTGCGTACTAATTGCAATGGTCAGATTAAGAATTAACCCAACGAAGACCAAAGTGAAGTGTGCCAATTCTCAGATTCCCCCTTCTATATCCTTAGACGGAAACAGCCTTAAAGAATTTGTCGACCTTGGATCCCTTGTGGTTTCAGAATAGGGATCTGATCAAGAAATTTTCTCACCTCAATAGATCACAATGGAAGTGTCGAAGCATAAGCCTCACTAAGAAAATTAGAGTGTACAGAATAATCGTCAGAGGCACTCTCCTATATAGGAGCGAAACATGGGTTGCCGAAGCTCAAAATAGTAGTAAGCTGGAAGTCACAACATACTGCTAGTCAACTGATAAAATGTCTTTGATCACTACTGTCTTCGTCGTGTTCTATGCGCCCAGCTCCTCGAACTAGTATCCAACAAGGAGAACTGTGAAAGCGTATCCAGTCTCGGAAATTGCAAAGAGATGACGGCTT
The DNA here is from genome assembly GCF_032884065.1 of Artemia franciscana. Taxonomy (NCBI): domain Eukaryota; kingdom Metazoa; phylum Arthropoda; class Branchiopoda; order Anostraca; family Artemiidae; genus Artemia; species Artemia franciscana. Next base: position 22,541,023 of record NC_088867.1, on the reverse strand, counting down.
GTTTGGCTGGGCCATTGTCTAGGTCGTAAAGATTGCCGATGCATCTCGACGTCTGCTGTTAAAGCACATCCGCTTGAAAATTAGAAATGTCTACCTGGAGGCGAAAAGAAAGATTGGTGGTCAGTGATGAAAACAGTGTAGAGCTGCTTGGAGGGTTGAGACTCCTGGGTCGGCTCTTGGACAGTGATTGGCTGCACCGTGTCAAAGCCGTTGCACATGGCCGAGTGGGAAACTTCTGTTGGGGAAATTATGGATGCTGGGCAAGGTGGAGCAGCGTCTACTTCCCGCCAAGGTAATAAAATAAGTAATTAATAATTTTTGAGAGAAAGAAAATCTATAATAGCAGTATTTATTTATTGTAGGGGTCCATTATCTCTGGTCAATTTGAGCCATTTTCTGAAATAGTTTCGATTCACTTCCATCTGTCTACTGAATTACGTTTCTGAAGTTAACTTTGTATCTTTTTGTAAGATATGTTGTAAACTTGGAAAATACCTCATAAACTCTATGAAAAATTGACAATTTTCCTACTTTTAAAGCAAGTTACAATCGCGCTGGATTCAGGATCCTTTGTCCGAGAGGGCGAGGGCACGAATCCTAGTGGACCGAATTGTTTGGTTTGGGACGGGGTCGGTGGCATGACTCTGTAAGCTATGCCAGAGTCAACCCAGCTTTAAATGGGTACCTGGAGAAATATGGGGAAGGTAAACAGGAAGGGTATGCGAAAGCACAGGATGGTTTGCCCCCATTTTTGCAATTCCTGGCTGAAGGGCCAAGAAACGGAAATCAGCTCCGCCGGTAGTGACTATAAAGTCCAATATTCTTTACCTTTTTTTATCATCAGAAGACAAAGAAAAGAAAAAACAGAAATTTTTTCAAGTAGTCTTATATTTTTTAAGTCCAGAAAAAACTAACTTAGACCAGACTAATTGAGAGCTAATGTAGACAACTTAAGTATTTCAACCAAATTCTCAATGGGGATCGTCACCAAAAGACAAAGAAAAGAAAGATCAGAAATTTTTCCGAAAAAAATTGGAATCACGCAAAATACGAATCAATATTTTTCCATTAACGATTCTTGATAGAAAAAACTGTAACATTTACTCCTTATAGGTGTCTGCTGTGTCTGGTCAATTTGGGACGGCCATTAACAGCATGGAACAGAACAAACTGGGTGGTATTCTTCTTGATAAAGCCATCGGAGATGCTGCTGTATTTTTAACATCCAGGCTGTGGCAACAAGGTTCTATTGTCCTTTTGATAAAATTTACTTCCAGCAATGATGCTGTTAAAGCAGAACTACCAGAAGGTCCTATTATAGACATTCTAACATCTCGACAAGTAAAGTTGTTCTCGATTGAGTATGGTTTTTCTGGTGTAGAACAGGTTAGTGTCTCATGAATTTTAAAGATTTGTAACTATTTTCAATAATCATATTTTAATATATTATTTTTAATATTTTACAAGTATATTTAGTGAATTCATTTTAATAGTTATGTATTGGGTATTCATTTAAATACCCATGGACTGGTCATTTTTAAGAATTGGTAATTAATAATTAATTTGATAATATATATATATATATATATATATATATATATATGTTTAAAAATAAATGTTATACTTTTCATACATAATGCATCGAAAATTTCTAAGCCGTCTTTGCTCTTGTTCTGTTTTTCCAAAGACCGTACTACTGAAGGGCAAGGGAAGCTCCAGCGTTTTATTGGGGGGGGAGCAAGAGGGGTCTAGATCCGGAGAGTCAAGAGTCATGGGTTATTTAATTATTTTTCTCTAAATTATTATGGGGAAAACTGTAATTTTTCTGAAAATTATTTGCCCTCCCCCCACCAAAAAGACGCTACTGCTGAATGGGGTGACGTGAGCAGCCTGACCTAATTGGGGTACATTTAAAAACATGATTTTTAATTCTGGCTCTCTTATTTTCGCCCATCCTAGTCGTGTGGTTAGCACGCTAGAAATTAAATCTCTTGTCCGTGAGGACAGGGGTTACTGGTAAAAACCTCTATAAAAATTTATATCCTCTGGTGGCTGAGTATTCGATTATAGATTTGACTTTAAATATAAAAAAATTCACATAATACTTCGGGAATTTTCATAGGATCCGGAAATTTTCCAGCGGGAATGACTGGAAAACGTAAGATAAAAAAATATGTACACATAAACTGAAAAAGAATTCAAACTAATTCTTCATTGAAAAAGAAAAGGGAAAAGTCATTTTACAAAATTTTATTCAGCTTACTTGGCACCTAGAAAAAAAAAAACGGCCAATAAATCAAGATATGCTATAATATTTCAGTGATAGTTTGGAATTTTCAGGCGAACTTTGCAAACCTAGCCAGTAGGTCCATGGGCAAAGCATATGTTGGCTCTAGTTCAAACAGCTTCAACACAGAGCTTGATAGCCTACTTAATGACGTTTTAAGGATTGTGACGGACCGAACATTTGAGCTGAGTCGCATAATTGAGGTGAGTTTAATAATAATTAAAACTTTGACTAAATTTGATGTATACTAATGGATTTATTTTATACATTTCATTAAGTTTAAAATTTAACCATTTATAATAAATAAATGTTCTTTTGAGTCGTATTTGACAGCATTTTTGACAGCTGACAAAAAATTTTCTGGGCAAATTGACAACCCTGCTAAAACACAGCAGAGCTGTCTTGTTCTAAGTCTAACTATCAAAGGACAAGCGTAAATGAATACATTGAATTTTTACCACGACGCCATAGAAGAATAACGTTCAATCCTGAGAAAAAATTTTCTTCTTAGCATTCATGTAGCGTTTCAGGGTTAGAACACCTAAATGCTAGTGGGAAAATGACTGGCAACCATGGTAACCTCTAATTTTCATCAATTAAAAAAACAGTTTTTCTGATACAATCAAAGAGCTAAGGTGAAACTTGAAATGAACAAAAATGAGACAGTTTTGCTGAAAATTTGTTTTCGTAAATCCAAGTTACAAAGATCCACGTTTGCTCTTTGCTAGGGTGCAGCTACTGCTACAACCGCCAAACAAAAAAGACCGAAGATAATATAGTGACAAATGCATGTTCTACCGAAAGTGATAAAGTAAAATATTAATTAAAAAAATAACTGGTTCCACCCAGGATCAGAATTAACATTTACAACACTGAAGGTCGACCCACTAATATTCAGCTCTAGGAGTGCACATATTTGATTTTGTAGGTAGTATTTAGCCAATGGTTTCTAGAACAAGAAGGCAGCGTTAATTGTCTAAACTAGACTACAAATATTATATATTATAGGTCCTAGCCGAGCTGTCGTAGCTGAACTTAAAATCCTTTGTCCGTAAAACAGGAGTTCGAGTCCTAGTGGTGCTCGTTACTTGCTTAGAAACTGGGGTCAGTGGCGTGACTGTAAGCTTGGCTAGAGACGACACAGTCCTAAATGGGTACAGGAAGAAATCTGTGGATGATAAACAGGAAGGGTGCGTAAAAGTACAGGGTGACCGACCCCCAAACTCCCCATTGCACTTCCTGGCTGATGAACTATGAAACGGAGATCAACACCACCGGTAGGGACTGCAAAGTCCATTGCCGTATCTTTTTCTTTACCATGTTCTCTACTCCAAACATGGACACGTTTCGGAATTTTTGTTGCCATGAGAATTTTGGCTACAATGATAAGCGAATTGCTATGCAGATGGAAAGCTTCCATACACCTTCCCAACTCATGCACCAATAGTTACCATGGCTCACCATGCTCAGCGACCTTGGTAAGCTGCAGTCGACTATGATAGTAGCATGAAATATTTTGTAAGATCATTTTTAATTAAATTTGCATATAGAGTTTTTAGTGAATATTCCCCCAAGTCCCTATTGAAGGAAATATTATTATTAATCTTAAGTCTGATTTCAATTGCTACTTGAACTACCTGCTTAATGCCTAGGTCACTGCTAATAAGGTTACATTCTTCAAATAGTATTTTTTGGCTAGAATTTTCATAAAGATGGCTGCTTAAAGCAGAATCAAAAGAAAAAATGGCAACATTGGAATTTAGAGCTTTGGTGATATCATCTTTATGCTGTTTTAGGCATTTCTCTAGATTCTGGTGAGTTCTACCTATATAACATTTGCCACAGTCGCATGGTATTTGACAGACCCCCCTTTTCGAGTAACTGTGGTTGTATCTTTTCCAGAATTTAGGAAATTTATGATTTCGAAATTACTGGTAAATACTGCATACATATTATTTTGTGTGCAGACTTTTTAAGATTCGTAGTGATTTTCGGGACTTATGGGAGGTAAATTATTTTTGAGGGTTTATCAGGATTCTCACATGGTAAACTACCATTGATTTTACGGGTGTGTCTTTTCAGTCTACGGTTAATTGCATTAATTACAGATAAGATAGGATACCCGTTTCCGAAGACTATTTCCCTGATAAACTTTTAGTTCTGCTCTGATGTGGGAATCAGAACGAATATTTAAAGGACATTCAACAAGCGATATTACGACAGCTCGTTTAACTTGTGGGGGGTGGTTTGATTTAAAATGCATATATCCAGATCTAGGAATGAAATTGTAATTTGAATTTCTAAGGTAAATTGTGAATTTCTATCATATGTATTAAGGTGATAAAAAAAAAATCCTAAGTTTATTTTCTCCAAAATTCCAAAGTGAAATTGCGTCATCCATGTAATGTCCCCAAAAGGTATGTTTCAAGAAATATGAATTTAACGCCCAATTTTCAATATGCTCTGCATGAATATTAGCCAGTAACCCGGAGAAGGGTTGTTCCCATTGGCAAGCCCTTTATTTGCTGGTAAAAAGAATTACGGAATTAAAAATCCATTGCATACTTGTTACAGAGTTTAACCAAGGTCATTACAACCTCGCAATCTATTCCTGTTGCTGTGACTTCTATTAAGTCATATAATGCCAACCAATCCGCTAGTTGTGCTTTTCTGTTTTGAGGGATTATCTTTTATACGGTAATAGGGACGCGTAGTAATATTATTTCATACTGAAATAAGTATTCTATTTTGATTCATACCTGGAAAACATTCAAATCAAGTGTTATAAACATAACTCACATAATTAAATGTACCCACTGTCACTGTTGACCTTGAGCATGGCAATACAATCTGGGGAGAACACTATCATTAAAAAAATGATAATAAGTGAAATAAATGAGACTCTTGGATGGAGTAAAAACAAATCCTAGATGGGACTAAAAGTGCTATATAATTTCAGGTTGGTCATGAAGAATTTTTAATTCCTCCAGGAGGATTAGAGCAATCAACATTTCAGACTTTTATAAGTGATACGCCGTATGTGGACTTTGAATTTTATGCTCCAGCCGGATCCTCTTTAGAGATTGAAGTCACCCCAGCAGAGTCACCAATGTTAGTTTCAAAAGTAGATGGCACATCCTGGAACTTAAATCAATGGGACAGATTTTATTTGAATATAACTGTATGTTGTAAATATTTCTCCTTGTTTTTCTTTTTTTTAAGTGAACGATTCATTTCAGAACGACTAATCACAAGCAAAAATGGTTGAATTATGATCTCGCTTATTAAATATAAACATTAAAAACAAGTCGGTCGAAATCCACATGAAATATTGTAATACTATGAAAATTTTTCAAGTCTAACACGCGGGCAAAATAATTTAACTACGATAGTCAAACTAAGCGAGAAAAAAAAAGATGTAGACAAAAACGTTTTGTTTCCCACTAACTATAACTTTCTAGATTCCACAAATTTTCCTTTTTCTAAGTCCAAATATTTTTTTGACGAAAATCAAGACTCTGGAAGGGTCTTATTTAAATTTTTGCAATCCATAAACACAGATAAGGTATGTTGTTCCGTAATCAAACTGATATTAACAGATATTTTTGGCTAAAATCAAATTCAATCTTTTGATGATCCGAAAATTAAGAGTTATACCATCGATATATGTTTGTATATATACTAACCTAATTTCTTTTTTGAATGTCATTTGTAATCTTAAGTGTATGATGTTCAATAGAACCGATATTTAGGGTTTTTGTATTGAGATCGGAGAACAGAGGCCTAAGTGTAAAAAAAAAGTAAAAAAAAAAAATATAGAATTAAGGCCTTCAATTAGAGAAACAGTTTTTAGAAGCGAAACCACAGTTCCGTTTCCAAAAGTAGGTTATTGGTCTTATTTAGTTAAACAGAAATAAGTTATAACATGCAATTTAAAATACAGTGGCAAAACGTTTCATGTTTACAAAAAAAAGGCTTCCTTAACAGGAGATCGCTGCGCTCGATTCAATAGTCATTTCATTATTAAGAATGTTCATAATGCAAAAGGCCCTGACTTTTTACAAACTCAACTATATTGGAATAATAACGACGTTGTGGAATAGATTAGATTAGATTAGATTAGATTAATTTATTTCAAAAACATGTATACACAACATTTTGCTGCACCTGCTAAGAAAGCCCCTTTGGGCTTGTTGGCAGCAGGTGGCAGTCATCTCTACTCTACATATTACTACATACAAAGATTCTACTTATGACACTCACGTATTATTACTATACTTTTGCATCATTACCATACTATGCTTTTGCAAGGAAGAATCTCTTAACAACAGCTTTGAAGGAAGCCAAATGACTCGAATTTCTTATTTCAATTGGAATAATATCCCACACAGAGGGGGCAAAATTTCTAATCACGAAAGAAGCTCTAGCCGTATTTCTAAATGGGTGTACCAGATTTGATGCCCCTCGTGTATTGTGGCTATGAAGATCACTATTAATGGAGAAAAAATTTTCGAAAGAAGAGGGAAGTATATTATTAATAAATTTATATGTGAAAATACTAACTTGGTAGTCTCTTGTTTTTGAAATATCAAAAAGTTGATTCTTAGTATAAAGTTCATTAATATTATGAGTAAATAAAGTTTTAGGTGATAAAAGTTTAACGGCTTTATTTTGGATTTTTTGGATTTTTTTATAACATGATACAAAATTACTAGCCCATAAAGAGCAACCATAGCAAATATACGGGTAAAAAATAGCAAAATAAAGTAACCGAAGAATTTTATAGGACACTAGGTTTTTAACTCGGCGAAGCACACCCAGAGATCTGGACAACTTTGAAGCTATAATATTTGAATGTGTTTTCCATGATAGATTTTCATCAATCATAAAACCTAAATACTTTGTTACCTTTACTCTTTTTATTTGATTTCCGTTTATTATTAATTCTAAATTAGTTTCAATACTAGATATCCGAGAAAATAGAATGTAGTTAGTTTTATTATAATTTAATGTCAAAAGATTGAAATTTGCCCACTCAATAAACTCGGTCATTGCCTTTATCATTTTATCAAAAAGTAGATCAACTGATGGAGCAGCTACAAGTAAAAGAGTATCGTCTGCAAAAAGGATTATACCAGCCTCTGACAAATAATACTTAATCCGATCAATAAATATTAAAAATAAAAGAGGACCTAGTATAGAGCCCTGGGGTACTCCGCAAGTTATCGTACTAGCTTCAGAAGTAAAACACCCATTCACCACAACCTGCTTTCGGTCACTTAAATAAGATTCAAACCAAGACAAACTCTTTCCGGTAGCACCGATTTTTTCCAGCTCAAGTAATAACTGTTTATGGTCAATCGTATCAAAAGCCTTTTTCAAATCCAGGAATAAGGCAGCTGGAATCAGACCCGCTTCAAACGACGTATTTACCCAGTCAACAAGTTTAATGGTTGCCATTTCTGTGGACATTTTTTTTCTAAAACCAAATTGAGTATTTATAAGAATTGTATTATTTTCAACGTAATCAGTTAGCCTGGATCCTATCACCTTTTCATATATGAATATATGTCTGGCATCCTACGTATAAAGATCTGTATTAATCAAAAGAACATTTAAGAAAAGGAAAAAATGACGATATTTCAAGTCGAAAATGAATATTTAACATTGCATCGCTATGTACTGTAAAGTCATTTATCATCAGGAGAAACACAGGATGAATAACTAGATAAACTTACATCACTAACAACACTAGAACTCAAAAACTTTGAACTATTTACAAGAGCAGGAGTCAAAGCTATTGTCCCATGTATTGGGAAGCCTTGGGTGGGTGTCAAGTGCCCAGGACATTGTTTTTTGAAACAATCAACAAGTCACAAATAACCAAACCAGTCTCACCAGCCTCACTTCTATGCTTCACTTCTTCAACAAGTCTTTTCCTAAGCTCCCAATCATATCTAGAAAAATCTCTATGAAACTGGACACTCTCCTTTTGTCGTCTAGAGATATGAAGAATCAAATAAAGGAGCAACCTTGTTTTAGCACAGTGGATTATTGATGCTGTGTTTAGGAACACGGGGCCCGAGGTTCGATCCCTGTTGCACCAAGGATTGGTGACAAATTTACTACTTGTTCATGTAAAAAAGCCAAGCAACTGAAACGTAAATTCGACGCTTTATGCAGCTGCAACAGATCAGGAGGATCTTTATCCTTTTTTTTTTAGATAAAGTACTATAAGGAATATTGCATGAATAATGATACTTGATGATTAAGTTTACTAATCATGGAGAAATGAATAAGAAATATGAAATATGAAAGAAAGCATGAATAATGGAACTTGATGATTAAGTTTACTAATATGTGGGAGAAAGAAAGATTTAGTGGTTATATTGAGGTGCTAACCATGGGGAAAATGTTTTTTGACTGTTTTTGGTTTTGGAGTGTAAAAAATGACATATAAAGAATAGGATTGAATATTGCATATTCAATAGGAAACTTGATGTTCAAGTCCGACCCTTCTTGGGGAGTTTTAGTGGTTATATTGAGATGTTACTCCTGGGAAAAAATGTTTTTTGGCTGTTTTTGGTTTTGGAGTGTAAAATTGGGCATATAAAGATTAGGATTGAATATGGCATATTCAATAGTAAACTTAATATTCAAGTCCGACCCTACTTGGGGAGTTTTCTGGCCTCCTCTCAGGATTACGCAGATCATGTTTCTTGCCAATAAGATCTAAGTAAACAGTTCAGTTCAACAACCTTGACTTTATCTTAATCTGAATTTTATTTTTAATTAATCTCTTTGTACAATCTCTTCTAAACCCGAATTTTAAGTTTAATTTCCTAATGGGTCGCATTCCCTCTTTGCTGGTTTGGGTACACTGCAGATATGACTGTGGCTACCGTGAAACTCATTTTTAGCGAACAAAATTGTGTCAGACTATCATGTCTGATTTATCTTCCAGGGACGACAGGTAATTTTACTTCACCGGGTGGCCCGAAGCCCTCGCTACACCACTTACAGAAAAAAATGTTGTTAGAGGAACAGGCGGGAAATAGGCCTAATAAGCTTTTATAGTGGCTCAGTGTATTCTAAATTCTTCGAAATGAATTGTACTTGATATTGTCTGTTTATAGAAATTAGAAAAAATGGAGATTAGTAGAGCTTCCTGGTGCTACAGCATTCGTAATGCTGGACAAGAAGAGGTTAAAGTCCATGCTCTATCACGCCATCTAAGAAACGAAGATCCCCCGGGCTTAGGAGGTCCTACAAAATCAGGTGCCATTCATGAGTGTGAGCTGTGGACTTCTGGTAAGTGACGTTTCTTTTTTGACATCGTAGCTATAGGTGAACCGGTATTTTATTCATTAGCAGTATGTACCAACAGAATACCCTATTACAATAAGATTGTTTGCAGACTCTTTTAAGTTTATTTTGTTATCTGCTTCTTTTTTTAACAGCTTTTTTACTTGAAATCTTTTTAACCAATTGTGCTAGTTTTTTAATTGACATAGCTTTGTTACGGGTTAGTCTTGGGAATATTTGTGAGGCTTTTTTTTTGTATTTTCTGCTTAAGAAACAAACGTTGGATTACAATTTGAATTTCAGGCACAGTTCGAATGTTATTTCACATTGTGAGCTGCAGTTTCGAACCCTAAGTTTTCGATAATATTTTCATTCTTGGGTTGGGGGTGGAAGAGGGTCGGTAGACACCTTTGAAAAGAGACGTTAATTAATCTACCATTCAGTTAAACCATCTTTTCATGTTCTTATTTCTTGTGACAATTAGTGTATTTGAATAATTACATGTCTAGGTCTCTACTAAATGGAGTTTGTTTTGATGCCTTAAAACTAAACTTGTTCCGAAAATTTTGTATCTTCATTGACCTTCCCTTGGCCATCTCTACGTGCCGTTGAGGTTTTGCAGTGATCAGTGAGAAAAAAGTATAATTATTGCGTTACATCACTAATTTTTCTATCATAGTTACTTTTCCTCGTTGTAGTTTTATAGGCCGAAACTAGGCCCCCTGAAAGTTTCAAGCTAATTGGAGAAATTCAGTTTTGCACATTTGAGGCTTTTTTTTTTAGTATTTTATGCTTAAGAAACAAACGTCGGATTACAATTTGAATATCAGGCAAAGTTCGAATGTTCTTGTTCGTTTTGCACATTTTTGGGCGTTACAATAAAACAAAAACCTTCTTTTTTCAAAATGTTTGTCCTCTTTGGTTTGTTTTTCCCAGTATACATGCCCGTTAAGTTACAAGCCGATCATAGAAAAAAACAATTGGTCTGTTTCAGGCATCAAGAGTCAATGCAACCAGACTTTGACTCATCATTGTCATCATTAAGGTCACCTTTTTCTTTTCTACATATCCTACAAGTTTCAAGCCATTCGGAGAAAAGTCATTTTTTGCACATGCTTTTGCATTGTCAATTAATCTAACCATTTTTTCTCAAAATTTGCTGTGTTTATTCATAGGACCAATTTGAACCACCTTAGAGCAGGCTGTATTTTTTGTAGCTTACATTAAACTGAGAAAATAAAATTTGTCGGCCAATTTTGGGACGTCACAAATCAATGCACCAAATTTGTTTCAAAATTTTTTGTCTTAACCGACATGCCCCGTAAGTTTCAGTTCAATAAGAGGTAAAAATAAATTACAGGCCTTTTCTGGGGGTGTCGAAAATCCATACAGCTAAAATCAATTTTTCTTTCTGTATTGGAATCCTCTTTGTCTAGTTATTTACAGATGTAGTTTCCAAGCCGAAAGGAAACTTAAATATCTATCTACGTTCCAATGCGGCATGAATCTTTCAGTCGTTTGCTCTTAGATGATCAAAAACCTTCTAAGCCAGTAACTCTTTTGTTCTAGTTTGATTGAGCATCAATCAAAAATTAAAGATTAGAAATTTGCCCATTTTTGGGCGAACCTAATTAGTTTCCATTTTTTCTTTTTATATATATATATATATATATATATATATATATATATATATATATATATATATATATTAAGAGTCTCCTTGGCCTGATATAAGTTTTAAAATGTCAAGAAACCAAAAATTTTGACCTGTTTTCAGGGGACCAACACTTCCAACCTTTTTTTGCATTAGGGTCTTCTCGGTCCAGTGACTTACGGATGTAAGTTTCAAGCCGCTCGCGACCCTTTTTGGCCGCGCTGTTAGGTAAACCTTTTTTTTTTTAATTTCTTTTTTACACTGGGATCCTACTAGACAACGAACTTACATAAATTTTCGATTAACCGAGATAAAGTTTTAGCCCATGTTAGCTTCAAAAAAAAAAAAAAAAAAATGCGTTTGCTTTGAATACGAGTTGACTTTCAGTATGTGCAGTGCTTTAAATAATTTTAGAACAAGCTTTGTTAACTTGTCTTTTTTTCAAAGAAACTCATCGTTCGCTGATAAAAAAAGTTTTTTTTTTCGTTATAAACGAAGTTATATGCTAAAATTGCAAAACATGTAAAAAGTAGATTTGCTTGATTTTTGCTCAGATCACCCTAATTTCTATAGGCTTATCTGCTAATTAGTTTCACTTGCCTTTTACAGATGTGAATAACGTAGCTGCAGTCAGCACAACACCATATCGGCCTTTCGGTATTTTCGCCTATTTTTTCAACGGATTGAATGTGGTAAGAGGACTAGATGTGTATGCGACTATTACACAACCGAACGGAGCCCAGACACGCATCAAGTTATATGATGAGCGTCCGTCTGGCCCTCTGACTTATTATGGTAATAGTTTTTGTTGACCTGCAGTCAGTTTAATACATTTAATTAATAAGAATGTAACCTTATATAATTGCTAAGTATCCATAACACCTAGAAAATTGCTAATCTCAAAACAGTCATGTGATGCTATAGAACGGGTAACGGTTTCTCGATACACTTTTTTTTAATGAAAGTCAGTGGGCTGTTCGATGCTCAGAAGTGAGTATCTTTTTTGAATTTGATATTTTAGGGACAATTTTCCTTTTTCAGGCGAGCGCGGCAAGACAGTTACCCTTCTCATATAAGTATATACGATACTGGTTTTCTTTTTTTGTTCTGTCGCCCTTGGGTTTTGCCAAAATCCAAAAAATCTTGTTATTAGTTAGTAATTAATAACAATACATAATGGATGTTATAATATCATTAGTAGTATATAATTATGTCATACAATATTAAGTAATAACAATAAATATTAATAAAATCTAATAAATCTCTCATTTGGTATGACCAAGTAATAATACCTTCCATTCCTGGGTAAGGTAATTTTCAACGGAAATTTTTTTTGGCTTCTATACTATTAAAAGAATGCCCTAATTTGGTATCCAAGTAGCCTTTTTTTCTCCATTTATTGATAGAACTACTACTAACAGCTCACTGCAGCACGAAGTCCTCTGAGGCGAACGCAACTGTTCATACTCCTCTTCTATACCAATATATATGAAGATTCACTTTTTTCCCTCTCAAGAAGTTCCAATTTCCTTTAAACACTTCCTTATAACCTCTTTCCACCCCATTGGGGGTGCCCGCTTTTCAGTTGCGCCCTGATGGATTTCCAAACGTACAATATTTGGCAAACTACCATCCAATAAACGTATTCCAGCCGTCCCGACCTTTGTTTTACAATACCCCTGGAAAGTTGAATAGAATCACATGTTTCGCACTGCTTGTTATTAGACATAAGGTCAGTCGAATGGGTACATTTAACTATCCGTAGTCAATCCCTCTGGAAAACATTTAATAAATCTTCCTCGGCCCCAGTGATCTCAGCGTCAACTCTTCACTTCCATTTATTGCTTGTCTAAGTGAAGTAGTCTTCTTAACATAAATTTTCAGACCTATTTTTCTCTGAACATACTCTAAATTCTCGAAACCTCCGAAAATTCATTCATTCCGCCAACAATTTTTATCAAGGACAGTTAAATGATTTTCAAATTTAAGTATAGCAGAATTTTACCTTCCCATTTAACCTGGTGCTCTCCCATAGCCCTTCCTGCTGCTTTTTAGGACAAAGTTCATTAATATAACCCATATACATGGGCAGGGCCGTATTCAGGATTTTTTTATATGGCCCCTTACAGTCGTATACGGTTGGGGGGGGGGGGGGCTACAAAAAAAAACTTAAAAAGACGCATCAAAAATTTGCTTAAATGTATTTTATTGCGTTTATATGGGCCGGACAATGTTTTGAGGGGGGAGGCTGAGGTTCACACCCCGTATTTCCTCTCCCTGGATATGGCTTTTAAATGGGGATACGACACAGCCATGTTTAACTCCTGACCCAGAACCAGACCAGCTACTAACCCCACTTCCTACCTTGACCGCAGCAATATTGTTCTCATACGCAGCACTAATCACGTTAATGTAGATATCTGGTATACTGCGTAAGGATGGGATCTCAATCAAATCATTTTATTAATGCTAAAACACTATTACAAAAGTAAAAAAGTTACGTTTAGTTATTCGGCCCAAGAAGCTTTGTTTATTATGGCCATACAACACAATACTAGAGCACTAAAAGAACCATAAATAATACCCTAAATCAAACAATACATATGAAACAGAGATGAAGGAGAATAAACACTACAGTACTAAACTTAACTTTCACTACTACACTACTAAAACAAACTACACTACTAAACGTTCATACAGTATGAAAAAAAATCTGGTAGTAATTATAATAAATAGAAACAAATAGAAACCAAGAAATCAGAGAAAAAGGAACGACCAAGTTGACAATAGAACATCAGAAAAAAAAATAAACAAAGATTTTTAAAGTTAAGAAAATTCCTGAAAACAATTTTAAAAACAATAGGAGAGAGATCAGTTGGGGAATAATTCCAAAAAGGAGAAACAATAGGAAAAGAGAGAACAGGAAAAATAAAAACAAAGGAGAGAGAAAGAAATTACTAAACTGGAAAGACCCAGCGAAAAACTGCCTTTGCAGAAAGAAATAGAGGGACTTCCGGAGATCTGCGAAAAGAACTACGTAAAGAAGTAGAGCACCTACCTGAGCCTGTCCGTGAAATGTTTTCGGCTCTTTGAAGTAAGAAGAGAAGAGATTTATTAATACTACCCCAGACAGAACAGCAATAAGAAAGTTAAGGAAAAATAAAAGCATAATAAAGGGAAAGCATAAAATCTGGAGGAAGAAATGAGTTAACTCGGTGCAACATTGAAGACTGGTTAAGGATAAGGGAACGGGTGTGAGTTACATGCGGTTTCAAAGAAAGAAAACACTCAAGAAACATACTAAGAAATTTCACCAGAGTAGGTTGTGGTATAATATCGTTCCCATAAGTCAGGGTGATTGGCTCCTGTACGTCTCTCATACGGTAAAGAGCAGGGTGAACATGGGGATGAAGACCATCAGGAAGATCATTGATGTAAATTAAAAACAAAATGGCCCAAGCACAGAGCCCTTTAGGACACCTTTCAATATAGGCAAAATAGAGGAAGAAGTACCAGCATTCGAAACATAATGAGATCTCCCTGACTTCACTCTCTTCACTAAAAACATCAATATCCTTCGCTAAAACTTTTCTATCAGCAGAATCAAATGTCTGTTCATAACGTATAAAAATGAGAACTAAAAGAGTCTTATGATACAGGCACTTCTTAATTAATAATCTATAAGTAGAAGTTTGTTCACATCCTCTCCACTTCCTGAAACCACACTGTTCTTCTCTCGAAACTTTATCTACATATCTTTTAGTTTAATAATTGTCATGATGCTAAGTAATATGCTCCCTACGAAACCAAGCTACTGCCTTTATAATTACGACACTCAGACAGAACTTTTCTTGCTATGTGTAAGGGTTCTGAAAGGTATTTTCCATTGGAATGAGACAAATCAAATGAACTAGAAAGCTGAAGAGCATTAGATCCTTGAAAAACCTCAGAATAATATAAAGAGGAAATCTTGGAGTGTAGTTTAACTAGTGGCAGTGTTGCAGTAGACAAGGCCGCATCCAGGGAGGGGGGCAACAGGGTTTGAAACTTTGAACTCTCTCCACCTCCTGCTCCCCTAAATTTTCGTTCAATTCGTAAAACGTAACAAAAATGCACATGAACAAATGTTTGATGTGTTATTTTTAATTTATTTTTGCACTCCTTCCCCTCACCGAACAAAAATCCTAGATAAGCTTGTGCATATGTACCAAGGATATTGTGTTTGTAATGTTTTCATTATGGTTTAGCAAAAAAATTTATTATTTTTAACATTATGGTCCTAAAAAAGTTACGTTTACATTATCATATTATAGATTTTTCGCCTGACTTTTTCTATATATATATTTATTTAACAAGTCCAACCAATTTTAAACGAATAGTTATCAAATTTGGGGCGTTATTTTGTTACAGTTAATTTTTATTATAATCAAGTAATACCTGATTTTAATGCCTAGTTTCATAAAACATGCGTTACATAAAGCAGCACAATGATAATTTTTAAGGAAAAACAGCCACACGCTCTTACTGCTTATGGAAATTCTGAATATAACCTTTCGTTGTCTTTTAGCTACCAGATTCATTAGTTTTATGCATACGACATCGACAGTTTTTACTGTTAAAATAGATGGCATGCTAATACATGAAACTGACCTAATTAATCTTTTTTTTATTTTGATTCACATTACCTCGCTTTAATATTGGTGGCCATTTCAGAAGGGGAAAATGAAAAAGGCCAAGAAGAACTTGATTAGTCAGACCTCTGAAATATCTGGGGTAAAAAAAAAAAGATCATTAGATATTAATATTGCAGGAAAATTTAAGTCCAGTTTGCTTCTCATTAAGATCTCTAACTATTTATTCTAAATACTTTAAAACAGAAGATGATAAGATTCCAAAATAGCAATTCTAACACAGTGGCGTCAATTCACGAAAATGTCAATAAGGACAAAATCTATTTTTCAAAACCTGGAGGGGACAATTTTTTTCAATTTCTTTCCATGAAATTTTCGAAAGGAGGTTATTTTGAAAATTCAAAAAGTAGAAAAGCAATACATAGTTTATAGACATTATACACCGGTCTGGTTTCTTACTCTGATGCCGCTATTCTTCTAGGTTTGCATTATCTGTGGGCTGAACTGCAAGAACTATATTTATTCAAAATCCAAAGGTGGGGCTTTGAGTGAACCTCATTAAGAGCGCTTGCATTATCAAATGAATATCCAGGAAACAATTCTTGTTCAAATTACCGTGAACTTGATCTAGGCTAATCCAACTTAAATAATCTACGTTTGAAATAAATTCTGCTAAGCTGGAACAGGTGGAAATTCGTTCTTTATAAATTTTGGCTCTACTTTCATCACTTTTTCTATCTCTGTTTGCTCCCGCTTTAGCTATCATTAATTTAGATACTTTTGTTTATTATTTCACTTCGTAGTTTAGTTACTTTCTTTTTTTAGATTTCTCGTGTTCTTTTTGATAAAACAAGCACATACTTCACTTTTATTCGTCTTTCCTCTTTAGATATTGATATTGAAGACAACGATGGTGTATATTCTAATATATTCAGTCCCACTGAGAAGGGAATGCATCATATCTCCATTGAAGCATTATCTCCAAAACCCCCTGAGTGTTCGTTTACAAATACACCTTCTGCTGCGTCTCTTGAAGTACAGTTCGTTCAGCAACAGCAAATCCAGTTTGTTCAGCAAGTCCATGGAAAAGCTGTACTTCCAAATCAAGGTAGATTCTCTTCTTTGGAATATAAAAAAACTATTGTAAGGAAAAGTAAAAAAAAAATATTTATTGGAAAAAAATATTGAAGAAAAAAATACTATTGAAGAAAACAATTAAAACAAAATATTGAAGAAAAAAATAAAAAAAATATTTGACGACGCCGAATCTAGAAATACTTCTGCCAGTTCAGTCTGACTATAAGAGAGGCTTGTTTTCTATCGTGATAAAAGAGTCTTCTGAAAATTAATGGTAGAGACACTGAATTGTTCATATTGTCGATATTTTCCCAAAAAACTTAATTTCTCTCACCATTCCTGTAACTTAATCTGCAGGAACCTCCCCCCACCCAACAAAAAAAAAGAAAAATAAACAGGACTGGTCTAAGATACACTAATAGTGTTTGTGTTTTGATTAGGAGTAGAAGCATTGATGGTCGTTTTATCTTGTTGCTTTTGCAACCAGAATATGTGGAATGGAAAGCTGTAATAGAACATAACAAATTATTTCCATTCAGATTATGTAGAAATACATACTATTTTTTCTCCGTCCGTATACAATAAGAAAGTGTAAAAGAAGTAATAAAAACAAGAAAAAGGATACTGTAAAATAAAAAAGAATTTCTTCCCTTCAAAAAGAAAAAAAGATACTGCAACTTTAAGAGGACGATACTTTAACAAACAACCCATCAACGTTACTGTCAGGTATTAAGCAGAAAATAAATGAATTCAAATCATTTGATTAAAAGCAGTAAATGTTTAGCAGTTTGGTTCTCTTGTTTTTTTTTTTGTTTTTTTTTGTTTTTTTTCTGTATTGTCACCATATCTTGTTTATTGTTTCATTGTAAAAACTTTATTTTACATTGTAAAAAGTGTAAACCAAAGAAGAGCAAAAATATTTCGAATTTGTGTGTGTGTATGTGTGGGGGGGGGGGGGGGTCTAAAGTTTTTTCTTCTTGGATGGAAAATCTTCATATCTCTGCAAGCTGTGATTCAAGGTAAGGTAAATTTTATAGAATAAAGCTGATTATTTTTTTTTAATCAGCAGTTTCAAGCGTATCTTTCATTCCATACGTATCTTTTAAAGATTTAGTACGAGTATTTAGCGGGCACCCTCAATCTTGTATTTGAATATGTAGCTTCGCACTAAGCATACACGTGATAGCCACTAAAACAGCCAGAAGCAACTTCAGGTATGGGTTCCTCTAAATCTTAGGATTTTTATGATTTATCTCAGTGATTTTTTCTAATTTGAAAGTATTTTTCCTACTTTTGCTGTTTCCTCCCCCCCTCCCCCTTAAGAGAATAAAAAATGTGTCCTCATTGCAGAAACTCATCCGTAAATGTCAGTACTGAATCATGCGGTTACATAAAGAGCAAATCCCTTGGGCGTCATGGTTAGTTACGTTAAAATAATTTTATTTTTACCACCCTAATCGCACACTACCTTGTTATGCTTTGAAAATTTGTAGTTAGAGCTTAGGCTCTGAGCAACAATATACAAGCTATAGAACTTAACATTCGTTTGAATCTGTTATAGTTATATAGTTAAAGTTATGTTATAGTTATAGTTATAGTTATGTTATTGTTATAGTTATATAGTTAAAAACAGCACTCTTTTGTTCTAATTATGGAAAAAAGAAGACTGATGGAAACACTTGAAAAAAAAAATTTCACTGGGTAGACTATTTTTAACGTGGGATTTTTGGGCCAATACCTGAAAATATCCTCTTTGTTAAATCCCTGCGAAGGTGGTACGGTGGAGGAAGGGTAGGAGAATAGGTTTTAGACAATCATTATTCCGATCGCTTTTCTGTCCACAATGGAATACTCCCAAGATACTCTCCTTGGTCCGCCCTTTTCCTCGGTCCTTTTTCTTAATACTATCTCTCTTGAAACTCTGAGTCCTACTTTAAATTATTTGGCGTCACAATATCTTCTAATTCACAGTAGGATATCCATGTTAAGAATATTATCCATAGAGCTAATGCGTCTATCTCCCTCCTTAAGCTCATAAATAAATTTGGCACCCCCTTTCCATTTTTTAAGGATTCAGATTTCCTTTATCCGCCCTCAAATTGAATATACTTGTTCAGTTTGGCACCCTTGCATTTCCCGGGAAGAATCAGATAAAATTGAACCCATCCAAAAAAGAGCCCTTTGAAAAATTTTCAAAGAAGATAATGCTTTATACTCTCTTGTTGTAAAATAAAATCTAGGTGGACAATGCTTAAGTACAGTAGTATATTATTTCCCATCAAAAGAAACAGATGGAGTATAAGATAAAAAAGCGAAAAACACACTACAAAAGAATACACAAACACAAGAAAAATAAAGAACAAATGGATATGTAACTACAAAAAAAAAATAATTGCCCAAGGATGAGTAACAATATTAGAGCTATATCTGGCGATCTGGGCTATGATCGCTTCATTAGGGTCGATAATCCCATACCGACTTGTCACAATACGATTACTTGTCCATGGTGGAAGGTTACTTGTCCTATGTATCCATGGATGGAAACATAGGACTGTACCTATGTTTTGCAAAAAAAAATGCAATAACAAACCCTCTCACGGGAAAAATTTTTCTCAAAAGACAATTCCCGCCCAGATTCACCACTCGCGGGTTATTGCTGACCAAAATTATAAAAACTAACAAAACATCCCAATAGTTTTTCTTTCTTTATTACTTGTACCGGTGTTGCTTTTTTTTTCTTTTTTTGTATATATTCACTCGTTTTCCTTGTTTTGTTTTTTCAATGATCTGTTTCAATTTTAAGGTAAGTTTTTATATAGTTAAATTAGTTATACCATTATTTTAATCTTTACCATGCTTTGTTTGATGTTTTTTCCTGTTTGTTGTCTTTTGACCCCGAAATTCCAATTCGGCCCTGCGGGGCTTGTGATCGAAATTTTTTAGGAATAAACATCTTATCTACCTTCCATTGGATTTGTATTGTGCCCACAGTGAATCACAGGATATGCAGAATTTTTATTCGTTTGCTAATATTTTTTTTATTTTCCTAGGTATACAGATATAAATCATCTGTATCGTTATTTCGCCCCGATTAATTTAATAGGCTGTTTTTTTTAGACTCACCTTATCCACCGTTTGGTTCAACTGGAGCTCGAAGTGCCTTTTTTCAGAGATACTATCCCTACTACAGATCAGTAGATGTTCAATTCTCTTCATTCCGAGTAAGTACTTTATGCTTATTTTCAGATGCGCGATGTAATAAGCCTAGCAGTTAATTTTTTAGTTCTATAAACTCGCTTTCATCGACTATTAATCGCTGAAAATGAAGGTCAGGATTTATTGACTCATCGGCAGTGTTGCCACCGTCGAGTACCCTATCATCGAATTTTGCACCCTTGTTTTTTTGTGGTTTTGGAAAAAGGAAAAATTTTTGCCCATATTTTCGAAAATGGTGCTGTTCTCTTTAATTATTTCGAAAGAAAATTAGCTTTTGAAGCTTCTTTATTTGCCAGCAGCTGTAACTCCTCAACATTTCTAGAAACTCATATTACGTTTATTACCAGAAGAGCGAACTTCACTAGGTCCCTGCTACTTGGCACGTGGCAGGCTAGTATATATGTGATTCTCGCTATCGTTTTCCTTGTAACCGCAGATTAATGTGAACTTCTTTTCCAGCTTATCCGCAGTAACTATGTTTGCTTTAATTACCTTGCTAGGAAATTCAATAATGACCATATCCTCTAAAATATGTACTAGCATAATTATAGAGTTATCCTTTAGTTTAAGTCATGGGGTGGCAAATCAGCAACTTCAATTGAATTTTTTTTGTTCTTGACAGAATAATAATCCAGTATATATGTTGCAGCTATGGTTAGAAATAAACTTTTTTTGCGTTTTAAAATTCTGAAAAAAATGATGCAACCCCAACCTTTTACCATATAGGATTACAGTAGTGCCATTTAACAGGTTAAAATTTGTGAACGAACAGAAATTTTTGTGTAAATTTCATCAACTGTAAGTAAGAAGCGATTCAGCCTAATAGTGATCGAAAGTATAAAATATTAAATTTCGGTAATAATAAGTGCACCAAAAGAATTAGCTTTTTATGCCGATTCCAAATCTATAAAGTGCATGAAGTTTAATGTTACCCATCAAAAGCTACGAGCCTAGAAAAATTTGTCTGATTTTCTAAAAGTGTGGAACACTCCCAAACAGTCAAGCGATGCTAATGAAAATCATACAATTAAATACAGCAAATCAAATTACATCATTCAACTATGATGTCAACGATGACTCACATTATAGTTGAAGGGTCTAATAACTATGCCTTCTATGATGACATGAACCTCTATACTACATTGGGAAAGGGCTGCAAATTATACAATTTGCCCATTCTTTGCTTAAAGTATTTGTTATTGGGAAATGTATGGATATTTTTTAGGTAGACTTTTCTTACGAGGGGGGGGGGGAGGATTGCCTGAGATAATCTGAAAAACGGTCAGAAATTAAATAAAAAACAAGTTTTTTTCAACTAAAAGTAAGGAGAAGCATTAAAACTTTAAACGAACAAAAATTATTCTATGTATGAGGGGGATTGCCCCTTACTCTTATCGCTACAGTTTGAATTGTTAACCTGATTCTTTAAATGAGACAGTTGAGACCTTTTAATGTGGCCGCTTATTTTAAATGAGAAGTATTTTTAAAGAACTTCAAAACTTTAGCGTAAAGAGGGAGCATTGAGGAAGGGGCAGCCCCCTCATATACAGAACAATTTCTGTTCGTTTTTAAGTTTTAATGTTGTTCCTTGCTTTTAATCGAAACAACTTTTTTTTTGTCTTTTTTATTTAGTTACTTCGTAAGATCGGTCCTAGCAACCACTCCTCCGGCTAAGCATCTGTCATTTTTTCCAAGCCAAGCTTTATTCATAGTCTTGGCACAAATATTTCTTTGTCTTCCAAAGCTGTCTTTGAGTAATTTAAAACTGGTAAAGGAATCAACTGTTTGCTATTGCATTAGGCGAAAAAAGCCTTCAGTAAAAAAGACAAAAGTGGCGATGCTTATTTTAGTGACACAGTTATTTGTTTTTATTGCTCTAACTATCCAAAGAGTTTTAGCCAATGAATACCCACACTTCTTCTTTTGCATTTGAGTATTAAGCTTGTATTTGTATGAAATTGCTTGAACTTATAGAAAGGAAAGGGTATTTAACCCCCCCCCAACCCTTGGCATGACCTTGAGATAGCCTCAATATAGGGAATTTGTAATCCTATCAATGGTCTCATTACCTTAAACAACTTGCAGCATATACTTGGATCAAAGTACTTATAATTTACTCAGTACTTGAACGATATCAACCAATTTAAATTAGCGACTGTGCGAGAAATTATTGTTATGATAGTATTTTTAGTGCATAGGATTATATAGCGTTACAATAATGGCAGTCTGATTTAAATGTGCTCGCTATGTATGTAGCCTGTCCGTAATTGCGGCTATTATGTGCAGCCTTAACATAATCATTTTGTTCGGCCCATTTTATTTGTCTTTCAATTAAAGAAATAAAAATAAGAGAACAGCACAGAAACCAATCGATTTTCCAAATTAATCTTTTTTCTGTGTGATGCTCATGTAATTATCCTGTGATAGAATAGGCCATGGGAATTATCCTTATGTCTATATTCTTGTCGGATCAATCAGGACGAGTAATTTTATTGGTGAGGGAGTATACGGTAAAGGAGGGTCCTAAGGAAGTCTTTAAGGGGGGGGTCAAAGTGTTATTAATAATAGGGGGAGATGGACAAATTGGGAAATATTGTCATCGTTGAGGTTCTTCAGACCATCTCCGGGAGGGGTAAACCACCTTCTATATCCTTCACATGTGTAGGAGTTGGGAAAAATAAATACGTATTAATAAGTCCTGATAGGAATAGCTTACTTTTAATAATTTACTCTTACAGCTTTTGCCGCCTCGTGTCTTGGTTTTGAATGCCGAAGCAGGTGATACTCCTTCAATTGTCCGAATGACTTTCGTTGAACCACACTTATATGACGGTGCTGAGACTCCAAGTGGCTATGCCATTCGATACTCCACAAACCGAGCGGATCTGATTCGACCAGATGGATCAATTGCGTTTTTGGAAACAGAAGTTCGTCCAGAAGATATCGTCAGTGGCAGTTTGGGCCACAATGGAAGTGGTGTGCCTGGGCAGGTGGAATTTACAGTTTATGGATATTCAAATGAGTCTCAAGTGTTTTACTTTGTCATGGCGTCAACGCTGAATGCAAGTAGAGTAAGTGCGAATCTTACAAATTTAAAACTCAATAGAATTGAGATTACCTTGCTAATTTTTGGTTAGAAATAAAAGCTAACTCAGGGAATTTTTGATAGTAAAATTGCTTTTTGATACATAGTTGAAGTCTTTGCTGATGATTCTTTGAAACTGCCACTAGACCATTTTGTTTTGAGTTACTAGCGGCTTATTAACATATACGAATGTACTATTAATCTGTACTTTGTACTATTTGCGTGTGTTTACGTTTACTGAAATTGTTAAAGTGAATTATTTAGGAATATATATATATTGCGAACTCCAAACAGTAATTTATGTTTGTTTATTAGAGTTACACACGTTATACTCTGTCATTTTGGAGTGCTTATAGTTTGAAAGCATACGTATTGTGCTGCTTTTATCTCATCATGACTTATCGGTGAATGGCACCAAGGACTGTAAAAATAGGGCTGGATTCTGGGATATGTATTACATCATATTTATAAAATATGTATTACAACATATTTAAATTGGTTAAGTGGCAACTTACACAGCAACATATCAAAGATTAGAAGAAATCGGAAATCAAATTTTTGGTGAAAAGACCTCAATGTGCTGATTCACGATATTTGTTTTGCATAAACTTGACCAGATTATCAAGAAAACAGAGTTTTTTGTTTATCACAAAACAGTATTTCTAGCTAAGAATGGTCTGTTACTAAATTTTCAGCGGTGAATTACTTGGTATATACGGAGTTACTGAGTCTCCTATGATTGCGTCGATTGGCAGTTCAATTCTGAAGTATCACCTTACTTTCTAAAACAAAAAAAAATGTATCTGAATTACGTTTTGCTAATTCACTTTATTAACTCTATTTTATAATCAGATTTTACTTTCTAACACATCAGATTTTAATTTTTGCTAATTTATTTGCGGATGATTTTTTCGCTACTGTGCAAAATCATGACTCAAAATTGGTAGGTTTTCAGAAGTACTTTCTTGTCTTTACAGCTCACCTTTTTAAGAATCAGTCATATTTGAAATTTCCTATGTCCATACTATCAAGTAAATTTCAAATTTGTCACCCGTGTTAAGGTTAGTACTACCTAAAACTTGTATTTTATACGAGAAATATGGATTCTTGTAGCATTGTTAAATAGTATTTTTTTAAATCTCGCACATATTTTCAGCAAAATTTTTAACAATCTGCTCCTTACACAAATAAAAGTTTATGTGGGATTACAGAAAAAAAAATATATATATTATAAGACTCAAATTGTTTTCAAATTATTGGAAACCATATATTGGAACATACTGTGTGCAAACCATTTATTGGAACATACTATGTGCATACAGATTGTCAAAAGAGCGTATCAGCAATGTCTTTGTACGGCTCACCGTATAAATCTGAAACTTCCAGGGTATCATCAAGGGGATGTTCAACTGCTCAAATTATTGAATTAGTAATTTTAGCTGTCCAATATGAAAAAATAATTCTGGTTTCTTTTAAACTAACTTAATCAAATTATTGAATTTTTATGGTTTGATGGATTTATGATGGGAGGTATTGAATGGTTTTTATTATTATTTTTTTTTTTTTTTTTGTTCTTTTGTTTTGATTTCGGGGTTTGTTGTCGCCATCTTTCATAAGTTAATTTATATTTAGGAAACGGAGTCATTATTTACCTAAAGAAGCTTCGCTTCATGTATTTTTATATTTTTTAATAAACCATTTCTTGCTTAAAAAAATTGTGTTTTAAAAGGCCTAAAAAAAGAGTTTAAATTTTGCCTTTTGAAGTTGACACATTTTTTTTTTCTTTGCTGTTACTCGGTAGATAATTCCGCTTTTTACAGATATTTTACGGTCAACCTTCGCCAATAGTATCTACGATGGTAACACCAACCGTTCTTCAAACCACAACATCTACGACAACTACGCCTGAAACTACTACAACACAGTCCACTACCACAGAAGCGACAACCACAGTGACGACCCCGGAAGAAACTAGCACAGTAGAGACAACTGTACCTCAGACCACGGTCACTAACACTTTAAGGCCAATAGTTACAACAACAAAACCAACACCAACGGAAGAACCAGAAAATTCTGGAGGAAAATTTGATCCGTACTTTTATATTATTGTATTAATCTCTTTAGCTCTCCTACAGCCTCACATCTATGAATGAAGAAATAAATTCCTAATAATATGACCTTTTTTATTGTAGAATTGCCATTTATTTAAAAAAGTTTTAATGTACTTTCGTGTTCTCGAAGTTTAGTCCTCCTACAGCCTTATGTCTATAAATGAAGAGATAAATTTCTAATTATGTCCCCCTTTTTGTATATTGTAGAAATATCGTTTATTAAAAAAAGTTTCACATATGTACTTTCGCATTTAAAATTCACGCTAGTATATAAATTAATCCATTTGATTTTTTTTACTGGAATAAATACCTAGTTTACAAAAATAGACCTACCAAGGGAGTAAGAAATGAATTAGGGATAGGGATATTTTCTTCTCGTTCGGGGACGAGTGTTGGTTTTTAGAGTTTGGATCTTTTTGAAGATCACAGCTTAAAAACTCTAAGTGTGATAGAACCATGCGGTTTTAAATACGGTCAGTCAGACGGGTACTCAAAACAAATTCGTAGAAGATTCTGTTGGGAAACATCTAGCAAATCCCCTTCTGCCTTTTGGAGCACCCCCGTTTCTGAATCATACTTGACCACTGTAGCTTCCAGCATTCTAATCTTGGTTCGCACTTATCTTCCTAATCTTTCAAACCTTTTCAACTATGAAATTGTGATCGTGGGATCATTCTAATCACTTTATGCGTCTCGTGCAAACACTGGAAGTCACCAGAAGTTACACTGCCCCCAAACCCCCAGCTATCCAGGGTTGTT
Source organism: Artemia franciscana (assembly GCF_032884065.1). Lineage (NCBI taxonomy): Eukaryota > Metazoa > Arthropoda > Branchiopoda > Anostraca > Artemiidae > Artemia > Artemia franciscana. The sequence goes on along the minus strand of NC_088867.1, from coordinate 22,514,898 downwards.
TTATTCAAATTTTTCGTTATAAATGTTGCCAAAAAGTATGGGTAATTGATAACAGTCGGATCTTACGCGATTTAACATCGAAAGATAAAAATTGAAAACTACTAGTAGTGGCTCCCGAAAGCATTAAAAGTGTCTCTAAATAAGTAGAAAATTTCAAACGGAACTAGATAATTGATATGATAACGATGTAAGCCTAGTCCAATCTGTGTATCTATAGCATTCAAAGGTTAAGTCTCTGTGTAAGTAATAAATAATCTGTACTGGTTTTCTTTCAAGAGCTAATTTAACTCAACAGGCCTATCCAGGTTGAAAGAAATAGGCCTAGTTATAAGGCCTACTAGTTAAAAAGTTTTGGGCTCTTTACCCTCACTTACATTTCAAACGCCGAAAAAGGTAAGTATTTGGCTGTTTACGGTAGGTTAACTTACTGCATATGAGACATATACTAGGTCTAGCCATATAATTTCATTAGACATTAGATGGCGTTGGTATTTTATTTGCATTAGCGCGAGTTTCCACTCTTGTCAGTTACCCATACACTTTCACTTGGAATAGACCCCTTTTTCCAAAGTTATTCAGCAGAGGTTTTCCACACTAGTAGCCAAGGCATCCACAGGTTTTAGCAACATCATTCGTTAAATTGTTCTTTTGAACTTATTTATAAAATTCACTTCACTTTTAAATGTGTAAAATGCTAGCCAAAAAAACAACAAAAAAACTATGATGCAAAACATCCAACGTATTATAAATTTGAAGCGTTACTTTTAACACTGTTTTGAATACATATTACAAATATTATTCAAGCCTCTGTGTAAAATTCTTTTTTTTTAATTTTCCGCTGAATATAATCCCTTTTTCTGTTCGACTCTTACCTATTAAAAATAATCTCTGATTTCATTATCGCATAGATTCAAACGTAAGACTATTTTCATATGCCACAAAAAAAAAGGATTAAACGTTACTTGTTGCAGGGAAAAAGAGGCACGAAGTGCGTTTTCTTGGGCAACAAATTGACTTCTGAAGATTTTATAGATTCCCTTCCCAATTATTTTAAAGGTCAAATTCTGCATTGTAGATTAAGTTTTGCTTTGAATACGTCCGTTCATTTAAAAATCGGACGTGCAGCAAGAAAATAAGATTAATTTGAAAGAATGTGCTGCAACGCGATCAGTGTTTAAAAAAGAGGGGAGGAGGACTGCGAATAAGCTAAAACCCCAAGCATCCAATCTTGGGCCTCAGCAAACGTCAATCTATAGATTCTAGGTTGATTTGAAGACTTTTAAATAGGGAGTGTGGTTGGTGGGTCCAATCTGCTGGCTCAATTTTATCACTAAGGATTGACATACCCATTCTTTAGCTAAGCTTTTGCCTACAAAACACATCCTTGCCAATGTCTGTGACAATAGTAAAAAAATCAGCTAAGATTGTCTCGTGCTGCCTCCATCAAAGAAGCACTGCAGCGCGTCCTTGATAGAGTGGAAGACCAAACCAGCAAACACATCCGATAAAGCGTTTTTACGGATCATTTTACATCCTTACAAAAGTCCAGCACGATGAAAATATTCCTGCAATTTATTCCAGGGTAACGAAGTACAGGCGCCAAGGGAAATCAACCAAAAGAGAAAAATCACCGTAGAGGACAGGTGACCGTAAAACAGGGCGGCATCTAGAAAACACCTGATCTGCCAGTGATTTTTAGTGACTTTTAGGTATTCAAACAAGGGGTAATAATCAAGATAATGGGCACATGAATAAATCTTGTAGGGTTTACTGGATAAAAAGATATCTCTGACCTAGGTACTCAGAGACTCATACGTCTTGTATTTTATCTTTTCCATTTAATACACCTGATTTCTGTATGTTTTTGCTTTCTGTATGTTTTTTGAACCTCCCCCTCCCTCCCACGAAACAAAATTCTGTGTCAGTGTCTCCTCAACTTCTTGTCTTCCGACTAGCGAGCTAGGAAGAAGCAAGTTGTTCTTTTCAAATATAATAATCGCTTCAGGAAAACTTGCAATTCAATTATTAAATCCATTATTCAAAACTAAAATATTCCAAAGGCATTGATTAATTCCAAACGCATAAGATCTAATACAGTAAACATTCAGATTTACTAAAGTTATTCTAAAATCCCAAGTTTTTTCTGTATATAAGTGCACGTTTTCTGTGCAATAAACTTTCCCCTAACATAACAATAGCGAACGGAAAAAACGTTTATAGAGCTGACAATGCCCTCTTTTAAACACACCTCAGGAAAATGTTTAACATTTTAAAATAATACTTATAAATAGAATTTTTGTGGAATTAAATTGTTATAAATTAATGCCTTTGTAATATCTTACTTTTAAATAATTGACTTACAAACAAATGATATATTTTTAACCACTTATAAATTCATTTCAAGTGATGGAAACTTTTTGTGTTGTAATAAAAATAAGCTACCTTTTACTTTAAGGGCTCAAAAAGGAATTTGCCCCTGAAGTGATTATCGTTATTGGGAAGAGCATAAAAAAGACACCAAGTGATGTGTTCATTTTCTTCCTAGCTAAATTGTGGAAAAAAGAGAAATTGACCCGACAAGAAACAGGCCAAAACTCAGATAACAAATTTGATCAAGACAGAAGCTGAAGCAGTTATATTTAGTTCTGCCGTATGGATTAAGTCTTGACTAGCGTCCTCTCAATCTTTCATCACTATAGCCTCGTCTTGATTGACATCATTTACCCTATCAGCAATAGGGCCGACTTCGAATGGACAGTCAATCATAGCCTTCAAAATTTTCGTAGGCTATCGAATCATAGTCGCCTGTCCAAAAGCGATACATCTGCAAAAAATACTGCAGCCAGGGGGACTGATATCAATCAAGAGGAGGCTTATCACTAATGAAAAGGAGGGGATAGCACTCAAATTTTTTAGGAAAACAGAAAGCGATAAACAATATAGAAAAAATCAGAATAGAAACAGAAATGCGACACAACAAATGACTATACTGGTCAAAAGAGCAGAAACAGAAATAATGCTAACCCCTAGTTGCTAGGAAATAACTTTTCTTTTGGCAAGCAGAGAGATAAAGATGGGAATAATTATAAGTGAAAGTTACCTGTATTAGAGATATGACGAAATGGAATTGCTGAATTTTTCTCTTCCTCTTCCATACGGTGGTACAATAATATCTTCTGTTAATCAGGTATTTCATTGTGTAAGTCGAACCAAGTTAATAACCTTGTAATTTACCTTAATAAATTTTATTAAAACAATTTGTACAGATTTACTATTGTAAAATTGGGTATGTTTTTAACTGCGATACAACATTAAGATCTCCATGTACGAATAAAACTCATAAAACTGTTATTTATCTGCCATCTATTTTTAAGTCTCAGCTGTATCTTAACTAAGCTATGCACAAGCCACAACAAAGTTGGACCTGTCAATAAAAAGGATAATATCTAGTTTCCATCAGCAATATGGGCTTTCCTTGATTCTAGCGCCACATTTGTTCTACAGAAGAAAACAACTGAAATGACAAGTAATTCTTTGAAAAGCTTTTAATCTTATTTTAAGATTTTAAATTCTTTTAAAAAAGAGAATTAGAGCATACTCACATTCCCTTTTGCGAAACTAGTATTCCAGCTTTTCGTTTTCGTGTCGGAAATTAAAATAAGACACAAGAAGACTTTAGAAAGTACGTTCCTCTAGACCTTCCTACCTCCAACACAATAGCTTTCCATGAATTTGGAAGTTTTTGTACTTGTTGAATAAAATTTATAGAAATTGTTTCACAGCCAGAAAAGGGAAGATATTTATATGATAACAATTTCTCTTCCATGCTAACTAAGAAAACAGGCTTTAATAAAAAAATATGGATTCGAATCCATATAAATTCTGGGAACCATATTGTTCCCATAACTGATGCAGGCTTTGAACTAGACTTGACACCCTTTTTCAGTTTTAAGAAGTTTTTCAAGTAAAGATAGGTTTGAGAAAGACCCAAAATCAAATAGTTCGTGGTAACAAACTGTAGTAAGGAGCGACCCGGCTCAATAGTAATCGAAACTCTAAAAAAATGGAATTTTGATACTAATAGTTACAACAAAAGAATCGCATTTTAATGCTGATTTTAAATATATAAGTTTCATCAAATTTAGTCTTACCCATCAAAAGTTACAAGCGTGAGAAAATTTGCCTTATTTTAGAGAATAGTGGGAAACGCCCCCTAAAAGTCATAGAATCTTAGTCATATGTTTTTTTGTTTTTTTTTTTAAGTAGAGCTGTGACAAAGAGTCAAACTTTAGCGTCAAGAGCGAGGCGTTGCGGAGGGGACAACCCCTTTCATACACGGAATAATTTCTGTTCGTTTTAAGTTTTAATATCGCTCCTTACTTGCAGTTAAAAGAACTTGTTTTTTTATTATTTAATTATAACCTAAGTCCTCCTACTCTCTTTTCAGTTGTTTTGTCTGTCAGTCTCTTAATTATATTTATTTCTTCTTTCTTAAAGAAAAGTAAAATACACCTTCACAGTCATTATAAATTCTAAATTACATTTATTGATGATATATATCTAATAAATATACACAGAACATCCCTAACAACATATAGGTTAAAATTAAATTAAGTAGAGAACAGAGTTTATTATATTCCGAAAGACATGCGTCATTTATACAAAACAAACTGAAAAAAAGACGGACTAGAAAATTCAATGCGTACATATATATATGCACTTCAAACCGGAGTAGAAAACAATATTCACAGAAAGATTTTGAACAAGTAATTTCGAAGACATACATAGCAAATTCCTTGATTTAAATTTGTATACAGCTTATAATGAATTATACAGATTCACTGCTTTTTTTGGTCGATATCGATTTTACAAAAAGATCTACAACAGATTATCGTGATATGTTACTTGTTATGTTTAAGCTGAAACGCTTTTTAATTTTTGAACATAAATGAGAAAAATATCGATTTGAAAACTGTTGATACCCTCATTAATCAAAAGTTTCATAAAGAGAGCCATAGAATTAAGTGGGCGGGACTCCTCATATAGTATATTATTAAGGTTCCTATGCAAAACTCGTAGTTTCCTGCAAAACATAGATCTGAACTGAGTTATAGCCATGGCAAAATAATATTTCAAAATCCTTCATGGAGCTAAGTACCAAGTTTGCTTTTGAATATACGTTTCACAAAGCTTAGATACTAAGAATATCTTAGAAATATAGAATTTTCGATTACTTTTACTAAATTTTTATAATGATAGATTGATGCATCACCCCCCTCCCGAAAAAACATTTTCCAGTTAGGTTCCAGCTTATCGGTTTGCTATGTGTGCCATAAAATATATTTACAAAGTTCAGCCATCTTCGACTCAGATCCTAAGACAAAACAGTATGCAGTTACAATTATAACTTCAAAGCTGTAAATTCTAGACTAGAGTGTTAGTCTCAAGATTTAAATATACGGGTTAATCAAAAACACCTCCTTGAATTTTACCGATAACTTGCCTGACCCAGCCTTTGGGCAAAGCATTTTGTGCCGTTGGTAGCTTATCTTTCTTATCGTCAAGTATTTCAAAAGATGGGGCTTTCACTTCCAGGACAGTATTTACGGTAGAAGTCGAATGCTGGGAACTGGTTTCACTTTCATCATCACAAGAGCTTTTATTATTTTCTCTTCGCCAGTGTTCTAAGTCTTTAAGTCTATCACTAATACTTTTCAGACCCTCTAAGCTTGGGGTTGGATAAAGCCCTTCCTTTGCTATTTTAGCTTGGGGCTTTGGTTTAGTGGGGGGAGGAGTTTTGATTGACTTTGGTGGAACCGGAGGAGGGACTTTTGGAGGAAGATAATTGTCAGAGCTTACACTTAGAGTATCATCACGATCACTATAAACGGCACTGTCCCGTAATGAATCAAGCATGGACTCAATTTCTTCAAAGGTGCGCTCGTAAATACTACCAGTTGATAATTCTGAATCGGATTTGTCAGTGTCGTCATCTAGTTTTGGGATGTTTAAAGATGACGGGATTGCATAATCCGAATAATCATTTGATGCCATTCTAGCTGCTGCTGATGGATTACCAACACCGGGGTCTTTCTTTTCGGGAACAGTATCGCCCATTATATTTTTAATCCTTTGTTTCAAAACACGACTATACTGACGTGCGAGGATGTTCACCATTTTTCCTGCGTTTGATTCTTCACATTCATCAACACCGGGAGTTACAGAAAATTTGTCGTTAGAGCCACTTCTCAAATTGGAAAACTTTGAACCAACATTTTGCATTAGGTTTTTGAGCGAAGTTTTTGAAAGAGATCGTCTATAAATTTTGTATTGAGGAATATTCAGGGAAGAGGCAACACTTTCACCGACTGAAGTCGAGTCGCTGCACTGATGATTCAGGCTATGATCGGTTTCATCATCGGTGTGGTGTGAAGCAATAGTAACTGGTCGTTTTGATTTTCTCGATATTACTGAATGTCTTTGCAGGTCACTTAGAGATGCGGAAGCATGAATTTTTGACTTTTGCTCAGCTTGATCAACAGATAGCTCGGGATCTATCCGATTGATATCACTTATTGAAAAAGATCTAGTCCTCCTAACTTCTACCATTTTGTCTTTACTGCTCCGTCGTTGATTTATGTTGTTCATTATATGGGACATTTTCCTTTGAGGAGAGAGGTTTCTCATAAAATTGTCAACTTGTTCACGGGTGAGAATTTTCCCAAATCGTTTGAAAATGTTCTTAGATTCAATTTCATCTCTCGCTTGCGGCCCAATGTCACTTTCACAGTCAGTTGCACCGTCTGTATCTGCCGCCGAGTCTGGCAAACGAAAACGGTTTGATTTTTTCCGGCGCCGCAAAACACGCTGAATTTCAACATTTTGCAATACCAATTGCCCAACAAGTTCAGCGACACTTTCAGACTTTGAGTCAGGAATATCACTTAACGCCGAGTCTTCAGTGATTCCAGAATCAGTGTTAAGGCACTCGTTAGAAGAAACTTCGGGTATTGTTGGTGGGTTGCAATCACTTTGCACGCTTGAAGACCGAAAGAAGGAGCTGCTTGGCTCGCTTTTTCGACGCCAAAATCGATTTTCCTACAGAAAAATAAGACGTTAAAGAAACACTAGAGAAAGTACTAAGTTAGAGAAAAGTAAAGCACAAAGAAAAGCTAGAGAAAAATTCACTTAACGAAGGGCTAAGTCACCTAATGAATTTAGTTCCTTGGATTTAGTCAAAGAGTTAGTCAAAAAGGGTTAATTCATCTAATGAAGGACTAAGTTACTTGGACTCAGTCAAATAGTTAGCCAAGGGGAGCTAATTCAACTAATGAAGGACTCGGTACCAACGACTTAGTCAAAGGATTAGCCAAAAAGGGCTTATCCGCCTAATGAATTTCTAAGTTCCTTGAATTTATCTAAAGGTCATGGAAACTGATGACAAGAAAGTTAAAGGGCTTCTTCGACAAAAAAAAACAAAAAAAAAAAAAAAATCTTGGCTTTCTTATAAGATCCAAAGCTATTTATGTCTTTTTACAATCTACCTCTGTATTTCTTACTACACTAGCGCTGTGCATATTTTTTACAATTTATTTGAAACGAAGGAAGCAAATTTTCATTTTTATAGAAGGGATACCAAAGCTTCAAAAATTCGATTCCCTCAACTTCCTTTGTCTTCCTGGCGTGGACAGGATTTTTCATGTGCACGGATAAACAGGATTCCTCAAAGGAGGGGGAGGTAAAGAATATGGCATTGGATTTTACAGTCCCTACCGGTGGTGCTGATTTCATGGCCCTTCAACCAGGAAGTGCAATGACAAGTTTGGGTCCAGCCATCCTGTACTTCACACGCCCCTCGTTTTTAGCTTCCCCAGATGTCTCCAGGTACCCATTTACAGCTGGGTTGACTCTGGTCAACTGACATGCCACTGACCTCTGTCAGTCATGCCACTGACCTCCGTTCCAAACCTAATAACCAGCAACATCAGGAGTCAAACCCCTGTCCTTACGGGCAAAGGATTTTAAATTTAGCGCGGTAACCACTCAGCTAGCAATAAAACTGAATAGAAACTGGTTTCTAACTCCATTTAGAAGAAATGATTGACTTTAAAATTTCCTAACTAAAAGGCCTTGAGGGGAGCATGCCTTTTTCAATACTTATTTTTTTCTATATTAATATATGCATACTTATATATGCGAACCGAAAGAAAAGAAAATTGAGTGAGTGTGGGAAAAATTTTTCATTTATTTTTTTTCCTACAGTATAGATGTGATGAATGGTAATTCTCATGTCGGCTAATAATCCTGTCAAATTAAGCCATCGATTAAATTTGAAATTCAGCAAAAAGCCAAAAGGCACTCCTGAAAAATTGTGCTGAACCTAAAAAAAAGACTATGTTTGTAGAGGTTGAACTTGTAGAGGTTGTAGAGTAGTGAATTTTACAAGCGCTATTTCTGCTTTATATTTCACCGAATGGGATGGGAGGATATGGTAAGGAAAGGCTCAAGGGAAATGGGAATTTTTTGGGAGGATGTAAAGAGGGAGGTTTCCAATAGATTGAGCTGGAGAAGGAGGAGCGTGCGCAGTTGTGTTGGCCTCAGATGATTAGGTACTGCAAAATATAACTTCGAAGACCGCACTGCCTTTCCATGACGAAAGTAAAACAGTTCAAAATAGGGATGAAAACTTTTTATTGACAGTGAACAGATACAAAATTTAACTGGATATTTCGAACACATATACAGTGTTCATCATCAGCAGTAAAACTGGTTTCTGCTTTTTTTCTGCTGATGATGAACACTGTATATGTGTTCGAAATATCCAGTTAAATTTTGTATCTGTTCACTGTCAATAAAAAGGTTTCATCCCTATTTTGAACTGTCTTACTTAGGTACTGCAATGAGGTGTTAGTAGTAGTAGTATGATGAATCTCGCAAGATACAAAGCTGTACTTTTTGTAGACAGTCCTTGGAGAAAATTTAGTGTTTATATTGGCTTTTAAAACCCATTTTTTGTGATTGTCTTGCCATTTCAATGCTCCATTTTTGTAATACAAGTATGACGACAGAATCAACAAGGAGCACACATTATTCATAGAGGTTGGCTTTTTCATTAACAGGTTTGTGTTATTCTGGCATTGACGTCAATTTAAGGAAATTTAAGGAGGAGAGGTGCAAAATGCATTTTTCAGTATATATATAGGGTAGGGGGGGGGGGGGAGTGGCAAATTTGTCGTTTCTTCAATTTTTTAGATTGCAGTGCTAAAAAGGGACTTTTTTCAATGAAAATACATCCCAATAAGATATTTCTTAAAATCTAGGGAGAGATGACCAAAAATCTAGGGGACATGCGCCCCCACCGCAGCCTACCCACCCATCCCCTTAATTGACACCACTGTGTATTAGGTTTCGGACATAGGGGGTTTTCCAGTACCTGATTCTACTGACAACACAACTAAAACATAACCGAAGCCATTTTCACGGAAATTTTGTCATCTAAACCGCGCAGTAATGATTTAATTTTGGTTTTATTTATTTTTTCCCAGAGTTTCTAGACGGTGATTTATACTTTTTTGTTGCTTTCTTTGCTTTATTTTTTGTCTTCTACTTTGCTGAGGATGGCTATTGATCACATAGTCAGAAGATTCCCTAAGGTTTTATTTTATGACTGGCTTCGGAAATAAGTCATAATTTGTTTCACGTAACTTCTTTTTTTTTATATAATTCGATTCAAAAATTGGAAAGAATTTCACTAAAATTTTGCACTTGAGTTAAGATATTATCCATTTATTTTTATAAGGGACTTCATGCTTAATCAATTGGACATCTAAAAATCCATTATACAAATAGTGGAACAAAATTTACCATGAAGAAAAATACTGAAAATTTGCATAATCCGGATACGGTGCCGTTTTTTCTTACGTTACAAATATTAGAATCTACTTACCCTCGGTTTTTCTGAGTCACTTAGTCTTCTGGAAGAACAGGATTCCGAGTCCGTATCTCTATCTCGGCTTTCGCTTCGATCCCTCGTAATAACTCCAAGGCTACGACGCAGGCGTCGAGGTAACAAAGGACTCTAAAATAATGAATAATGAATTAGGAAGCCAAAAATAGGTTTTTTTAAGGCCTATCGATATAAATTGGCAACAGAACCAGACTAGCTGTACGCCAGCCCTTAAGGAGTCTGCACACCAGAGGAATCTTCTACACAAGTCTCTCTCGCTTCGCTTATTATAGAATTAATTCTAACAAATGATCAAGAAGCTATTTTTGTTTATTTATCTACATTAAAACTGCGGTAAGCAAAAGGTCTTGACATAACACCGTTTTGTGTTGCCAAAACAAGCCCCTTTTTAGAGTTTGCGGTTAAGGAGAGTCGATACGTCCAACCCAAGTTCTGTAAAAATTTAACTACAGACAACTGGAAGTTTTCCCGCTGGAATAAACACATTATTCGTTTTTCATTTAATCAGATGGAAATCGAATTTCAGCAAACACAAAAATTTTCGAAATATATTTAATCACCGGCTATGGCGGCTATTTAATCATCGATATTACGTTATTCACTTAATTCACCAATTAATTAAGGTGAATCACCGATAAATTCTCCGGCCTAATAAATCAGTCTGAATGTGAGAAGCCCATTCAAAGAGCAGAATTTACAAATGGATACCTGATACTACCAAAATCATGCCTGATATTATTAGAATCCTGTCCGGTGTTGTCAAAATCACTTTGGGAAGTGTGAGGCTGCAGGAAAGCTTAATGCAAAATGATAAATTCACTTCAATTTGATAAATTTGGGCACACGCTTCCTAATTGAATCTACAGATGGCGTGAATATGAATTAAAATTAGCAATAACCAAAAAAGAACTCTTCATCGCGACACAGTAGCCATAATACCAGTAATGGTTCTTTGTTTTCCTGATGTGATACTGGCAGTACTGGTTGAAGAAGATTTTTGGCAACTTTACTAATCTATAAAACGAGGGGTTTTATGGGTTTTGCTGCACACGATGGAATTAATGAGCTTAATTTTTACTATTAACCTGCTAAGTCTCCATTCCTCCTTTTTCGCTACTTAGTCCTAGTCCTTAAGTAAATAAAAAAGGTAAAGAATATGACACTGGACTCTACAGTACCTACCGGCGGTGCTGATCTTCGTTTTATAGCCCTTCAGCCAGGAAATGCATTGGGGGTTGGGGCCAGTCATCCTGTGCTTTCGCACACCTTCCCTGTTTACCTTCCCCAGATTTCTACGGGTACATGTTTAGAACTAGATCGACTCTGGCTGAGCTTACAGTAACGCCACTGACCCCCGTTCCAAACCAAATAACCAGCGACAGGAAGATTTCAAGTCCAGCGTGCTAACCACTTGGCCAGGACGGCTCTAGTTTTTAGGGATGAATCCAGAGGGAGAAGTATCACTTTCAACGCGGTCATCACTTATCAAAATTTAATCCTTATTCTTTACATAAAATAATAAACATATTACTCCTTCCACTAATAGGAGGAGACTTTCACAAGGCTTTGATGACAATGTCATGAAAATCTTTACTTCTCAGGTCAGAGGAGAATAAACAAAAACTCTTTCTCTAACGAGCTTAATAACTATAGCAAAAAAGTGGAGGTTATGATGGTCAGGCAAAGGGCCCAAAAACAGTCTCCTCTATTTAGTTGTGTTTGACAGTTATTCCCTATATCTTCAAGACAAAGTTCTACTTCCTATATCATGCACCTCAAAAAACACAGCTAACAGACCACGGAGAGCATTTAAGTATTTATGAAAAATACATCCTTATACCATCATAGTGACTATAGACTGTAGCTTTGTGCTTTAGCAGTGGGTATATCCGAAAATAATTTTCTCGGTTTAAGGTTTATGCACCGAACGATCGAGATTCAAGACAAGGCCCTAAGGATAGATTTTTTAATACACTTTCCCCTCCTTCTAAATTTGCTCTTTTTATAATAACAATGCAAATTAAAGAGGCAAGTCGTATCATTAACTCTGAGCCATGCAAGCAGTATTGTCATTCCTGTCAAATTACTGTACTCGAAAATGAGCTAAACAGTACAAAGGATCAGCAAGTGGTAACACCACTTGGGCGCTAAGAGCTGTACGTGAAAACTTCCAAGTAAATTCCAGCAATTTTATTTCTCTATTTTTACGATAGTGCTGGTTTCCTTGAAAACCGAACCCCTATAAATTTTCAGGTTACTTTTCAGGACAGAGGTCACTAACTACATAGGGACAAAATTATGTAGCTAGTTTTACATCTGAACACGAGCCTAGGGATTTGGTCTGCAGGCTAATGTAACTCCCAGACCACTTCATAGCTGTTTATGGACCCCGCTTCACTGTAACTTCATCATTATAGCAAATATTATTTAAGCATATAATTTGGGTAGCCTAATAGAGTTTATATGAGAATATAGGAAATAATTGCACGTCCCTTGTTGCAATATAATTAAATTTATATTGAGTAGAAAATAGATAATGATTACAAGTATGAAAATCTTTTAATCACAAATGAAAAAAAGAGCTTTCATATTTCAATACATTGAACTAGTCCCATTGGAGGCTCGGGCCCCAAGCCCTTGGCCCTTACCATCAATTTGGGCCATTCGATGTGGGTTGGGTGTGTTATTTGATTCCCCTCCCCCCCCAAAAAAAAAACTTACATCTTTGGGACTTGTTGAACGCAATTCCTGAAATTTCTTCTCTCGGCTATTTTTCCTGTCCATCCGTCTTCTTTGCAAATATTCCGGTGCAACATGGTGCCGTTTGGTAGTACTCCTTTCCAATGTTGTTTCTAGAAAAAGGAAATAGCTACAAGTCATGTTTTTTTCTCATTTCAGTCTTTTTGTGTGACTGCAGCTTTCTTGGATAAATAAGCATGCTTCAGGTTTTTTAGATAAGAATAATTTTCAAAAGGCAAAATAAACTTATAAGCTCACAGAATATTTTAGCATAGCTAACAGAGAACTTATCTCACAATCTGAATTTGAAATAATAATGAAAATTTATTTAAATAGTACAAAAACTGCTTTATGCGGTGTTTTTTAATGGTGATATGAAGAACTAGATGTTACGGAATTTTCATTAGACAAAAGTGTTTGAAGGTTTATTTGCGAAAATAACAATGTTAGATATTTATGTAAAAGAAAAACAAAGGCGCACTAAAGACAACTTGAGAGAGGAGGGGCAGTGAGGGAGTGTCAGACAAAGAGAGAGAGGATAACAAAGGTTTATATCCAACGGCACAACTTGTTAGAGGTTTTTTTACATTTTAATTCACATATTTAAAGGTCCATTGAATAAAGAATAATGGCAAAACTCGATTGAAATTACCATTTCGCAAGTTCCAACCAAAAAAAAAAATTTTCATTCTTTTTTCCCTTTTAAGAAAAATCCTTTTCCTTAGCTAGTATTACTCAGCCCTTTTTTTTTTACTAGAATTGGGTTTATTCAGCTGTCTTTAAAGGTGATCTCCTTCAAGTCTGTTTAGTATGTTAACTCTTTTGTATATGGTGAAAATTGCCTTAGAAGTTTCTAGTAAGCAATTAACATAACTATCAACAACCTTTCAACGATTTGTTAAAGGCGTTGGCAACGTCCTTTTTTAACATTAGTTTTAAAAATAGGTCCAGGGTATAATTCAACATAACTTCCTTTAAATTACGCTCAGAACACAACAAGTTTAGTGAAAAGGTAAGTTGAGTGGATTTAAAATAAGTTTTAATAACCTTCACAGAAAATTAAAAAACCTTAAAGAAATACCTTAATCTGCAAATGAACAAAAAAAAAAAACAAAAAAAAATTCAGCTACCAAAAAATCAATTTTTTTATCTTGAAATGATAGTATGGGACCAGTCATGCCACATTTTACTTTAAGCCATGATTGCCTTATGCTTTCATTTTTAGTCCTGGAAATTTCAATTTTTCAGGGTAGCACAATTTTTTTTCGACGTATTTGGTGCCAAAAATTACAATCATAAAGCTTTTTTAAAAGTTGATTTTAACTTTTGGTAAAAAAAAAAAAAAATCAATCTTCGCCCTTAGTTTATTTTTTCAACTATCTTATTCTTTTTATTTTATAATCTTGTATACTATACAACCATGTGTGATAAATTTATTTTTAGCAAATAAAATTTTTATTTTATTAAATTTTATTTATTCTAAAACAAAGGTCTTTCAAATACCTTTCAGTATCATTAACTATTCAAGACTGACACAACAAGTAAGTTCGTAAAACTAAAGACCACGCCTTCCTATCCTTTAAAACAACCAATGCCCATTTCATTAAATTTAACCGGGTAATAAATGAAGGATGGTTTTGTCTTCGGATTCAAAATATTAGAAAAAAAAATCCAACAATTTATGGTTTTCAAAGGTGCAAACACGGACAATGAGATGATACCTCACAATACAAACCTTTTTGTGCTTGTCCAATTTCCATAAGTATTTGTTTAGCATGAGTTGGAATAACGGCTTGGTAATTTTCTAGAATAACTCTTTTGATTTGGAGGGCCCAGTCTCTTTTTTGGTCTAAGCATCTGGCCTCAAGTGTGAATTGGGTTTTCGGGTTGTCAAAAGGAATCACATGAAAGCTTAATGGTTCACCTGGCACACTTTCAACCAACATCAAATTTGAACACTAAAAAGAATGAAAAAGGGCGTCATTTCTATTAGATGTCAATTCAATAAGTATTGGACTAAAGCATCAATCCTCATAAATACTTCAAAATAAAAATACTAAAACCTAGGACCACGATTTTAACAATACCAGAGCAACATTATTGTCATACTAGTGTGGGTGTGAGCGAGGGGGGGGGGAAGGGAGTAAAACCAAAATTATCCACGACTATATATATATATATATATATATATATATATATATATATATATATATATATATATATATATATATATATATATATATATATATATATCACCAGAAATATATCCTGCGCCTAATTTAGGGTGTTGAGTTACGCTGAACATTAAAACGCAACCTTTTTGATTGATAAATCAGAGTGAAGAGTTAAGGCAGAATTTATTTTTGAAATCAGAAAAGGTGGAAAATTGGAGCAACAGTTTTGTGTTTTTGTTTTGTTTTTTTTTCAATGGGTTGACATCTAGTTTTAAGACTATTGTTAATGTAGGTGAGACTGAAGTCACGCCCTCCAAATTAAAATGAGTTCTGTTCTGCACTAACCACATCTAGTGTTTCTGGCTAGAGATGCAAAAACAGCATTGATTTAGACCTTTCAAACCAATTTCTTCCTATTTTATTTTCGAAATTCTAAAACAGAAGCGCAATGGTAAGATCAAGAAAAGTTACATTTGATTCACAAGTATTTTTTAGCACACAAGTGAAACTTAAAAATAGATGGCATGTGAATAAGTCTTCTGCTAGTTGTATCCTTACACTTCGCTAGAGTTCAAAAAGTATATTTTCAGATACAAGTTTGAACCCAATGAAATAAATATTTTTAGGCCCATTTTTAGAGAACCTATTCGATTTTTTTTGTATATTAGGCCTCCTTGAACTAGAAACTTACTAGTGTATGTTTCAAGTCGTTCAAAAAAAAATTAGGTCCCTTTTCCGGGGGCGCAACTTTTCTTGTGCA